>NC_051064.1:79114974-79414974 GCF_004664715.2 Peromyscus leucopus | reverse complement strand
CATGGCTTTTTAAGAAGCACCTAGAGAACTGATATGTTAAGGATGCTGTTGAGTAGGGCAGTAGGGCAGCTCCTGGTGTGAACTATCCCTTCTTCCCCTTCTTTGCTCTTTCCTTTCCCAATCCTTTTGCAAGATTTAAACCCCCTCCATTTTACTCAGCATTCTAAATCCCCAGAGAAGCCCCATCTACTGGTTAAAATGGTAACACCCACATAATGTTTCTTTCAATCAGGAAACTCAGGATACTTGATGACCTTTATAGCATCCCCACTAAGGCTTTACTTACTTCTTCTAACATAATGTGTGAAAGTCACAGGGAGGTTTTGCATGCAGGAAAAGTTGAAAAAGATCTACAGGATCTAGGCACAGGCACACAGGTTCTCCTCTTATGCTCCAATAAGATAAATGAAACAGAAGACATATATCCCCATCAAATTCTTTTTCTGCTCATCCCTTTTCTTGCTATGAAGACTCTTGGAACTCCTAAGCTGGCTAAGATGGAGCTTTGGGAAGATATTCTGTCTTCTCAAGATTGTTAGCCTTTGGGTAAACTTGATTTTTTCCTACCATTCTTGGCTGAAATATTGATGTGGTATAGGGGCAGCTTACGGTTACACCAATAACAATGGAAAAGCAATTATAAGAAAACAGATTTTAAAAAAAGTCATTTTCTGAAGACCTACAATTAAAGACAAGAAGGAGAAAAAAAGAAGAGGAGGAGGAGGAGGAGGAGGAAATAGACATCTAAAGAATAGGATATTTCAGAAACAGGGAAACAGTTGTAATCCATATCCATATATTTTAATTTTTGATTCAAATTGCAAATTAAAAAGAGACAATCAGGAGTATTGTAACAGAATTGTTGATTTTAAGAAATTGTAGCTCAACCAACCCATTCCATTATGTTCTCATCCTGCATACCCTACCCTTCATTGCCCCACCCCACCCCCAGTTTACTCATGGAGATCTCATTTATTTTCCCTTCCTAGTGTGATCCATGCATCCCTCTTTGGATCCTCCTTGTTAGCTATCTTCTTTGGAGCTGTGGGTTGTAGTCTGGTTACCCTTTGCTTTACATCTAGTATCCACTTATGAGTGAGGACATACCATGTTTGTACTTCTGAATCTGGTTTACCTCACTCAGGATGATATTTTCTAGTTCCATCCATTTGTCTGCAGATTTCATGATGTCATTGCTTTTTACTACTGAGTAGTACTCCATTGTGTATATGTACCACATTTTCTTTATCCATTTTTTGTTTGATGGGCATCTGGATAGTTTCCAGTTTCTGGCTATTATGAAGAATGCTGCCATGAACATAGTTGAGCATGTATCCTTCTGGTATGGTTGAGCATAGGACCTGCCTCTACTGAATGTACCAGGCTCTGCTGATTCATAGGAGGCCTTATCTTCTGGTAGTAGGGAATGGGAAGTGGATGGGGGGGGAGAGGTTGAAGGGGCAAGAGGAAAGAAGAAGGGGAACAATAATTGCTATATAAAATGAATTAAAAAATTCATAATAAAAAAGAAATTATAGTCAAATTTTTAAGTATGATAATGTTTTATAGTAGAATTTTTAAAAGAATACCTGTCTTGGTAACTCTAGAATTGAAATGCTATGTTATCTAGGATTTGCTTCAGTATAAGCAGATACATGTTACAGGTAGAGCCAAGTTGATCATCACAAACAATTATCATCACTCTCTTCCTACTCATAAAATGCTTCTGACCACCAAATGTGTGGTCACTCCTACCCTAGGCAATTTTCTACTTCTTTTGGGGTACAAACTTAGTGTCATATTATGGAAGTCAATTCTGTCTATTTATAGATAGCATCAAACACTGTGTATTAAGGGCTAATCTCACCAAACTGCAGAGCTTAATTTTGAATCATAAATCCAGCTGTCACATGTGCTTTTAGCTAGCTATCACAACAAAATGTAGAAAATGAGTTTACTTACAAGATTTGATGGGAAGGTTGTTCTGTATGCTGTGAATGTGTGTTGCTCTGATTTGGTTGATAAATAAAATGCTTATTGGCCAGTAGCCAGGCAGGAAGTATAGTATAGACAGGATAAGCAGAAAAGAGAAGTCTGGGAACAGGAAGGCTGAGTCAGGAGTCACCAGCCATACATAGAGGAAGCAAGATGTGAAGACAGAACTGAGAAAAATGGTACCAAGCCACATGACTAAACACAAATAAGAATTATGGGTTAATTTAAGTGTAAGAGCTAGTCTGTAGTTAGCCTGAGCTAATGGCTGAGCAGTTTTAATTAATATAAGCTTCTGTGTGTTTACTTGTGTCCAAGTGGCCAGAGGGCCATGGGAGCTGGGCAGGACTAGGAAAACTTCAGCTACAAAGATTGCTTATTAAAAATGATATAACTCAGTAACAGGAAGATGCAAGACAGAGAACAGGTATGGGGAGAAAGTATGACCTTCTGTGTCTCTATAGGTACATCAACTTTTAGAAACCCCAAAACTATCTGCTATGCTTTGAGTTCTCAACCATATTTCATTGCATAATCATAATTGATTAAGATATTAGTCAACACTGATGTAGTAAATCTGTAGCCCTCCTAACACTAGAGGAGACAATGGTGTTGAAAGGTCCAGCTTTCCTCCAGCTGTTTGATTCTCTTGGCACCTTGTGGTTCCCTAAGAGCTTTCTGAGAGTGCTATCATTCACACAAACTCTGATGTGGTTGAAAGGGCTTTTTATGAATAACAAAATTTGTACCTTTCTCCTTTATCTCTTATCTCTGGGAAAATTCCAAGATGTTGGGGAGCACAGCAATCACAGCAAAGGTCAACACAAACTCTTGTAAATCACTGTATTATAGCCATGAGTTGTGAACTGTTGAAACCAGTTGGTGGGTATATGAGGATATTTCATTATTTTTATCACCATTCTATAAGTTTGAAATGTTAAATCATGAAATTTTTAAAAATAATTTTCTCATAATCATAGGCAAAGGAAGCAAAGGGCAGGGTAAGTAATTTACAGCAGCAGAGACTGAAACTATTTAAATGATTCTTAAAAAGTGTGGCTAAGAAGCAGATGGAGGAGTAACTCAAAGCTTTGGTGACAGAGTTGTGTTAAGAGTTTGAGATAATTTCTATTGAAACCAAAAAGACAGAGGAGAGGAGAGGTCTCTAAAGTGTAAAATTCACAGACTTAACTGACAAGATTAACAAAATGATTTGAAAATGAAGCAAATATCCCAGCCCAGGTATTTCTTTAATTATGAGGTTAAGACAAGACACAGAAATATATGAAAATACAATTTTTATTGGAAAATCCTAGAGTTTCCTGTCTTTTCACCAAGTAGTAATTGTCTCATTCCATATAAATTTGTCCTAAATGTTCATTCTATTTAGGCAAACTCAGTCCCTAATCTCAAGCCTCACAGTTGTAGGTAGAAGGCAGGCAATGATTACTATTTTAGGCAATGTCTGTGAAAGGCCACCTCAACTCAGTGATGCTATGAGGATTTCTAGATTTGCCACCTTCTAGTCAAATCTCTTGTTTCCATTGATTTTCCAATGCCAAGGGAGGTGATCTTCAATAAAAACTTGCTGTTATACATAGCCAAATGTACTCTGTGTGTGTGGAATGCCATTCAGAATGACTACTAATCCAGACAGCTAAGGCTCAATGTGTAACTTTGTTAAAACATCCCGAGTGCACTGGATGGACAAGGTGCATTTGTCCCCTTCCTGACATAGTCAAGAAAGTAAATTGACTTTTTTCCTCAAAATATGTAGCTATCTTTACTGTGATTCTAAATCACAGGCCCAACAGTCCTATTTCAGAGAATACTAGGGAATTTTACTATTTGTGCACAAAAAGTGCTTAGAATGAAAGGTTAGTCTTTTCTGTCAAGAAATAAAAAAAAAAAGCACTTTATGTGATTGGCAAATCAGAAAGTGGTCAATCAGCAGACAGTTATAGAGATGTTTTTCATCTCTGCTAACAGCAGGATGCTAACAGGAGAGTTAAGATGAAAAGGGAAAAATACATTGATTTGTTGACAGAGGCCTAGCAGCTGTCACAGTAAAACATGGCTCTCTTGCACTTAATCAATGTCGGTTGCCAGCTCAATCACTTTGCAACCCAGATGAAAAGCAATCAAGAGGAACAGCTTCATAAGCATGAAGCATGCTAGGTGGGGTTCATTGAAGTGTATCTTTAAGCTTCGTCATTACAATATGATGCATGACCGCAACATAGAAGTACTTAACTGTCTGAAAGGAGGCAGCCGTTATTTACTTGTTTCTTTCCATTTTTTTATGTTCTTGGGGAAGAACTGCTTCTTGCTCCACATATAACTTTTACACATCCTGTGTGTATGATTATAATGCTTTATCGAATTCCCATGTGGGTAAGTGAACACATACAGACACAAAGACACACAGATACACAGACACAGACACAGACACAGACACACACACACACACACATTGGGGATTATGATAAAGGCTATGTGTTTTCAGTGCATCTGATTTCACAGGACAGAGAGTGACAAACTTAACTACCTTCTATAAGCCCACACAATGAAACAACCTAACTAGATATGGGTAGAAAGATTTATTGGGGCTCAAATTGCCAAGGCTATCTCTTGGGGGTCAAAGAGAAGCAAAATGGTGGAAACCCAAGTGGATTTTATGACAATAAGCAGGGTAAGTGTCCCTTCCTGGAGGTAGTTGACCTTTTAGGGCAGAGTAAGAGAGGTTCCTGAAAAACAGGAACCCATCTTTAGGCTTCTGTTTATCTAATAACAATCCTTCTGTTTTTCTGGCCCAAATCCTTCTGTTTAGAAGATTGTCATCAGCACTGCCATTTTTTTGGGCTGGGAGGGGGGGGCTAGTTTTGAACTTTATAACACTGACCTAGTGAGGCTTCTTTCTGTGAGATTTCCTTCACTACATGGCACCCTTATCAGTACTGTAACTCATCAAAGACAGTGGCTTCTGAGACCCCTGTCCACAAATCAAGGCCAGCTGAAGGACCTCCATTATATTGCCTGTGGAATGAGGTTTAGTTTCACATGAGTTTTCTTTTCTGATGACCAATAGGGAGGACATTCTGAGGAACTGGATGTCAGTGACAGGACACACTGGCAACACTCTAGCTTCCTGCTCTGTGGCTGTGGCAGACTGTGGGGTTACTATTTCCTTCACATACCATCTCTTCTGTGGTGCTCAGAGAAGGACCACAGCTAGGGCTCATAATTCTTTTCAGCTTTCACAGCAACAAGGCTAGGGAGGGCAGCAGAAATGTCAGTTAGGAGTGGTATATGAAGCACCTGGAGGGAAACAAAGCCATGAAAACTTTTCTTGTTTATTTAAGAAAGCAAAGGCAGAAAATATGTCACCTGCTGTCTTTTATGTTAGTGAGGTGGACATCTAAAGTGTGTGGCAGACCTTTCAGATCTAGTATGGAGCATTCTGTCATTTCACAGATGTCCACAATTTTTTTAACTGAATTCAGCTTTTTTTGTTAAGTGTCTTTTGTCTATAGAAGGAAATATGAAGACATCCTCATTTAAAACAAGGTTTACATGGTTATTTCAGGGCATGAAGTAAACCTTCATCATAACTAACACACCAGGGTGACTAAACCTTCAGTTCACTAACAGAGACTACAGCCTGAAAAAGAACTATCCATATGCCCATCAAAATCAACAAAGAACTTCTGAGCATCTAAAATTAACATATTGCGCAGGTCCAAGAGGGCTGTGAAAATAACTTATATAATGAGATTTCTATTCAATACACATACACAAATATATATAGACATGCATAGACACAAATATACACACATATATAAACACATATACATGTATACATACATTCACATACATAGATACCACAGACACATACATATACACAGAATTATGCACACACAGAAATTGCTTTCTTTTTTATTTTTGAACATTTTATTTATTTTTTCATTTTCATATGAACAACAGATCCCCCCCTTTTCCATCCTCCCACCCCCAGGCTTCCTCCACACACACCCCCATTCCCTCCTCTGACAAGGTAAGGCTTACTATGGGGAGTCAGCAGAGCCTGGTACATTCAGTTGAGGGTGTTCCAAGGCCCTCCCCAGCATCAAGGCTGTGCAAGGTGTCCCACCATAGGTAGTGGGTTCCAAAAACTCAGCTCATGTACCAGGGATGGATCCTGATCCTACTGCCAGGGGGCCCCTTAAGCAGATCAAGCTATACATCTGTCTTGCTTACACAGAGGGCCTAGTCCAGTCCCATGGAGGCTCCACTGTTATTGGTCTAAAGTTCATGAGTTCCCATTCATTTGGTTTCATTCTCTCTGTAGGTTTCCCCATGATAATCTTGATTGTCCTTGCTCATAGAATTCCTCTTCTCTTTCTTCGACTGAGCTCCTGGAGCTTGGCTTGGTGCTTGACTGTGGATTTCTGCATCTGCTTCCATCAATTACTGGATGAAGGCTCTAGGATGACAGTTAGGGTATTTACTGATCTGATTACTGGGGTAAGCCAGTTCAAGAACCCTCTCCACTATTGCTAGTAGTCTAAACTGGCATCATCCTTGTGGATTCCTGGGAACTTCCCTAGTACCTGGTTTCTCCCTATCCCCATGATGTCTCCCTCTATAATGGTATCTCTTTCATTGCTCTCCCACTCTGTCCCTGTTCCAGCTTAACCATCCCATTCCCTTATGTTTTTATACCCCCCATCCTCACCCTCTATTGCCTCTCCATTCCCAGTTTACTCATGGAGATCTCATCTATTTCTGTAGGTGGACATTTCTATTCCACCAACAACTCCCAAATATCCAGTAGCCACTTCCAAATTACCACACAGAAGCTTATATTAATTATAACCACAAAGCCATTAGCTCAGGCTTATTACTGATGAGCTCTTACACTTAGATTAACCCATAATACTTATCTATGTTTAGCCACTTGGCCTGTTGCCTTTTCTCAGTATGGCATTCTCATCTTGTTTCCTCTGTGTCTGGCTGGGAACTCCTGACTCTGCCCTTCCTCTTCCCAGCATTCTTAGTTTGCTCACCCTGCCTATACTTCCTGCCTGGCTACTGGCCAATCAGCATTTTATTAAACCAATTCGAGTGACAAATCTTTGTAGTCTACAAGAGCATTATCCCACAACATATTTCCACTTCCCAGGGTGATCCATGCATCCCTCTTAGGGTCCTCCTTGTCAACTAGCTTCTCTGGAGCTGTGGGTTGCAGTCTGGTTATCCATTTTTAATTTATTTAAGAATTTTTTTTATTCATTTTTACATACCAACCACAGATCCCCCTCTCATCTCCTCCCTCTCCCCTCCCAGCCTTCCCTCCAATCCACACCCCACCCCCTCCTCCAGAAGAGTAAGGCCTCCCTTGGGGAGTCAACAAGATCTGGTGCATTCAGTTGAGGCAGGACCAAGCCCCTCCCCCTGCATAAAAGCTGAGCAAGGCATCCCACCATAGGTAATTGGGCTCCAGAAAGCCAGTTCATGCACATAGATCCTGATCCCACTGACAGGAGCCCCAGAAATAGATCAAGCTACACAGCTAGCTGTCTCTTGTATGCAGAGGGCCTATTCCAGTCCCATGCAGGTTCCACAGCTATTGATCTAAAGTTTGTGAGTTCCTACAAGCTTGGTTCAGCTGTCTCTTTAGACATCATGATCTTGACCCCCACCCCTTGCTCATATGTCAGTTACTCTCTTACAAGTTGGTCATCTAATTCCTATTGACAAATTGGTCTAAGTGAGAACACTTAGAAGACACTCATAGGAACTGGCCACTAAATTGCTGTATTAAAATCACCTTAGTCATATCAGTTTGGTCCTGGGTCTTTTTAAAATGTTACTTAAGGAAGATAAAGAAATGACTTCCAAATGTTCCCAGTTGAAAGCAATTTTGTCAATTTGCACATGAAAGTGTGTGGAATGAGCAGCTGTGGAGGAAGAGCCAGTGTGGATCCCTCGCAGAAATCATAGTGCCAAGGTAATGAAAAAGAATTATAAGAAATCAGGCTTGCTGAATCTTTCCAAATGTGTTAAGAAGGAAGCCACCTTGATTTTTAGTTAGTCACCTTTACATGCAAAGCATTTGGAAGATAATTTCAGGTCTGTTTGATCCACAGAGTGAATCATCACATTTCAGCAATCCTGAATGTATGGGAAAGATAAATGAACAAGTGATTGGTGTCTGGTGATGAAAGGAAATGCCAGAACACATGCTGCTCTGCGCTAGACATGGACATTCACCTGTCAGGCCCATATGTCAGAAAGTTTTCGTGAAGAGATTTAGTTCTCATCTATCCTTTCTTGGTGTTTAATTATAGTCAAGATGTGTTTAGATTAGAAAGGTAAAGTGTGAGGAAAAACAGCTCAAAACATTTCTGTTCTTATTCCCAGTGCATTCCATGCTTAGCTTTTACTTATAATTTCTTCTAATTCTCTTTACATTCATCAATGAACATTGTATAGCCTTGGTATATGGTTTAATTCACAATTACTCTGTAACAAAATTAAAATTCTGAATGATTTTGAAGTAAATATAGGATTTCCAAATCTTTTCAAACCAAATGGAGCTTCACTGATAAAGGACTGATTTTGTCAGTTGCCAGTGAGAAGACAATAAAGGAAATGCATTAAACCTACAAAAATAAGACTATTGGTCCAACTCACATACATAGTAATATATAGTTAAAATGCATCTCTGGTTGTACTGCAAAAAATTCCCTCAAAAGTCGTATATGTTTATAAAAACCAGGACACTTCATGCTGTTTTTTGATTTTTTTTGTTGGGTATATAGAAAAAAATGTATCTCACTGCATTAATCCTAGAGTTAAAGGAATAGAGTGGGAATCTTGAATCAGTTAAGGCTGCTGTCAACCTTTCTCTCACCATAGAGTTATGATGTAAACTTTATTAAGCAACTGGCCTGAATTTCCACTAAGGGCTTATGACATGTCAGCTATGTACAATTTCTATTTGTAAAGAGTGTAGGGACCTGAATGCAAAGAGTAGTGTATGTATTTGTTACCTTATTGTGAATATGATACCAAACAACGACATACTTGAAATAGTCCAAGTTCTTCTCTCACAGCTTGAAGGATCAAAGTTTAAGGTTAGGGAATATACATTATATATATATATATATATATATATATATATATATATATATATATATAATACTTTCAGATTATGGGGTCTCTGGCTGCTCTTAGCTAGACTTTGTAGTCCTTACAAGTATTTCCCAAGTGAGCCCCTACTCCTCTACATTTCCCTGTGAGTCCTATAAGGACATTTGGATTGAGCCATCACTAAGATAAGAGAGAATGATCTCATCTTTTCAAGATGAGTCCCTTAGCTTAATTTTGTCTTTTTACTCCACACAAGGCAGGATTCACAAACTTTGGGAATTAAGGAATGAGTACATATCTTTTAGAGATCTATAAACCAAACACTTATAATGCCCGAGGATATGGTTAGACACTCAGAGATGACATGGGAAGTAGTAGAACTCTGCTTCTCCCTTATTCTGTGAAATGGTCACAATATATTAACTTGGCAGCTTCTCTCAGCTCTGCTTCAGCTTGTCTGAATGCTGTTTACTAGCCAGCAAAGCTCTGCAATGTAGCTCGAACAGGCCTTCTCTGCAGCATGCAAGCAATAAATAGTTATTAAGTGAATGAGTAAATGAGAGTTCCATTCCGAAGGTTTTATTAGGGAAGCCACAAGTGTTTGAAAAACTTCACAGTAGGGTTTGAAATGATAATTATGTTATATTGATAATTTGTCTAAACTTTTTTTTTTTTTGTATTTTGGTGATGGAGTTTATCAAAAGTGGCCTTCATGCACAGTAAAAATAACTTAGCTTGAGGTACAAGCCAATATGAATCTAATTTCAGAATATAAACTAAGTCTTAGCTAACCTTTACAATTAACATGGAGCTAAAATAAAACAAATATTAACTGTAAATACGGCAAACATGTGGAGTAATTGGGGCTGTCTGAGTGATTTACCATCTGGGATGCTTCCCAATGTATGTTTAGCTAAACCAGATTTGTTATGACTGGTTTGGAACAGCTGTATTTTAAACATATTTTTTAGTTACACTTATCTCACCAAATGCTCATTTATCTTGCTATAATATTCACCAATAGGTGATAATAACTCCAACAAATATGGGATTAACTAGAAGAGTGACATACCAAATCCACATGTAAATACATAGAATTCAGAACATACTAAGCAACTGCAATGAGGATGCATGGGGAAGGACTGAGCAGAACCAGGCATCGTTAGGAAAGGACATGGGGATCTTAGAGGGGGCTCCATTTTGCTAAAGCTGGTGTTTTGATTCTAGAGAGCAGGATTCTATTACATGGAATATATGTTTTTATGTCATGTTTTTATACCAATGAAAGTAACTTTGTTTTCCCCTGTATTGGCTACTCTTGCTTATATTACTGTGACTAAATCACCGGACAAGAAAAACTTATGGATGGGAAGTTTGATTTTAAGATTGGGTTTCAGATTTTCAAGGAAGGGACCATAGAGCTCAGTGTATGCCAGTGAAAAGTGGCAGCACCCTCTTGCTCACATGGTGTGGATCAGGAAGCAGGGAGCTGGGGGCTATTACTGGAGTCAGATATTATAGGGTAAAAGGGCGAGTGAAAGAAACCCACAGTGGCCCTAGAACCAGAGCAAGTGAAAGAAACCTAACCTGACCCTGAATGCAGAGCCAGTGAAAGAAACACACCCTGGCTATGAACCCAGAGCCAGTGAAAAAAACACTTTGGCCCTGAAAGAGAAACAAAGAAACACACCCTGACCTGTGGTGATATTATATTTGTGCTGAAATGGGGTGATATTTTATTTGTGCTTTAATAAAGCTTGCCAGGAGATCAGGGGGAAAGGCCAGCCATTTTAAGTAAACAGGAAGTCAAGCAGCATGTGCCCTTAATCTGATGACTTATCAGGCAGGGTCTCTGTGTGTTTAAGGCCGTACTAGGGAATAGAGTCAAGCTTGTGACACAACCCTTTAATTCTAGTACCAACCATAGAGACCTGGAGGTCTGTACAGAAAGACAGTGACAAAGAAATGAAATAGCTGGGCTTAGACAGCCAATGAGAGGGTAGAACAGCAAGGCAATAAAGACATGGGTAAGACAGGAAGTAGCTCACATTTGGAAGCTGCAGAGTTGGTGAGGTAAGGTTGGCTGGTGGCTTTCCCTACTTCCCTAATCTCTCTAAGGCTCTCACCCTTATATTTGCCCCCCCGCTTTTTATTTATTTAATAAGACCATTAAAAAATCGTCTACACTGACCCTGAAACCAGAGGCGAAGAAACGCACTTTGGCCCTGGAAAGAGAACCAGTGAAAGAAATACACTTTGGCCCTGAAACCAGAGCCAAATCTTCCCCTGACCAACTAAACATGAAACCAATCAATCCCTGGGCATGAAATAGAGCCAATCTGAGCTTGTCCAAGCTCAAAGGGATCAAAATCTGACCAATTCCCTCCCTGAAAAAATCTTCTCCCTGGAAAAACTCTGCCCCTAAAAAGCTCTATCTAAGCCCCACTGCCTGTCCAATTGGCAGCTGCTCTCCTCCATCCTGGCAGCGACAGCTAGTCTCCCAGATTCCTTCCTCCCAAAGAAATCTCCTGAAAGTTTTGGGTGAAGATCTTCTTTTGCCATCATGGAGTAGAATTTCTGTTGGGAAGCTCTCTTAGGGGAGCAGAGCAGAAGAAGCAACTGACATCTCTGCTGGGAAACTCCATTACCGGAGCTGAGCAAAAGGAACAACTTTTCACGGGCACTGGAGCAGATTGCTACATTTCTGTGGGGATTTCCCCTTATCAGAGTGATGCGGAAGTAACAACTTGGGTCTGAGCTAAGAAGTAATGGATGCTTCTGCTGGGAAATTCCCTTGAGGGCAGAGCAGAGCTCAGCTGTAATGGCTTGCCACATTCTCCTGGGAGACCATCTCCCATCTGACCCCAGCTTCAGGTATAACCTGGCTTCCCAACATGTAAGGATACCTTTCCCTCCAGAGCTGTAACCCTGGCAGGTATAGCCTTACTTTCTGACAAGTTTTTCCCTCTGGAAGTGTAACATTTGCAGATATAACCTTCAGATGTCCATCCTTTGTTATACCCTTCACCAGTCTAGCTCCAAAATAATGCTGCAAACTGGGGACAAAGTACTCAAAGCACTAATCTGTGGAGGACATTTGAAATTCTAGCCATAACACTCTACCCCTGAGGCCCCAAGCTCAAAACCATTTCATAATACAAAATGCAGCCACTGTCTTAACTGTTCTAATGCTGGCAAAGGCTCAACATCTCCTTTGAAAACCAAAGCAATATTTTAATTGTTAGCCTCTATAAAATCAAAGAGAACGTGACTCATTTCCACTATACAAGGACAAATAAAAAAATAGTCCCATTTCAAAGGAAAATAAAATGATGTCAGAGCAAATAAAAATTGGAGCAAAGTAAAACAGAAATAGAGCAGGGCAAATAACTAGTCCTGTAGCTTCACATCCAGCATCCAACATCATGGTGCCATGAGATAAACTCCAGTGGGCTGGGACAGGCTTAATCTTATGATGCTGACATTTACAGTACATGTAATATATATTTTGTGTGGCTTCCATTTATCATCTGAAGCCTTATTTAGAAGACACCCCCAGGAGTCTCTGCTGCAGCTTGAACTTCATCTTCATAGTTTTGTGCACAGTCCACTTAGGGACTCCCTACAGGGAACCCAATACTATATTGTCTGGCTCATGGTCTTTCCCACAGACACTTGCGGCAATTCTCCATGATCGCACAGCTGTTGTAGTCTTCATCATTACAATACCAGTACAATGTGCTGCTACATTCAGCTACCAGCCTGAGATGTAGCCAGGCCTTCTTCCTTCCTGGTTAAAGCCACCCTGGATGTCTACTCAGCTGAACCTAGAACAATCAATCACTTGTCTTAGATGACCCTTTCCCATCAGGTCACTCCTTGTGGCTCTATCTTTTTAGGTACTATGTGATTTAAAAGGAAAGCTTTTCAAACTCATTTTCATTTTTCCACACTAGAGACTTTAGTGTTTGGGGTTTTGCCCTCAGGATTCTTTCCCTATCATCCCAACACAAAGTAGAGATTTGGAAATTACAAGTGCTTTGCCTAATTTCTCTTTGCCCATAACTTTAACTGCATTGTTCACCTCTCCCAATTAAACGGAATACTTTTCTGGTCAGGATTTTTCTTCCAATTCTCACATGAACTCTGAGTAAAAGTGAGCAATAACCAGCTTGCATGTTATGATATCTTGAGATTTTTCTCTACCAAATAAATTACTGACTACGTTGAGATTTAGCTTTACTAAAATTTTCAGGCTACAGAAAAAATGTCACCTGATTCTATGCCAGAATGGAACACAAATGGTCCACTTCCAAATAGAGTCCCTGTTCTTCTCTGAACGTCATAATCACAGTTGCCCATTTTCCCATTGGTATTCTAGTCTTCAGAACTCCCATAAGAGCGGTCCAACAAGTTCTGCATTTCTATAACAGTCTTTTATCTCCTATAGAGTGACCTGTTGAGTTCTGCTCACAGCATTCTCAAATGTTGTCAACTCAAATTTCCAGATGTTATCAAATTCCTTCACCAAAAAACTCCAAAGTCTTAAGAGCCACACACTTAGTCCTTCCCCTGTAACAATTCAGTTTCTCTAGCACTGGTGTTCTGTCTAGTTACTTTTACATTGTTGTGACCAAATGACCTAACAGAAAAAAAAAAGAGAGAAAGTTGATTTTGGCTCAGGGTTACAAGTAATCTCAGTCCACGATGGTGGAGAAGGCATATTGGAGATCTTCAGTCTGTGTTGGTGGGAGTGTGGTGGCAGTGTGTCCCTGTAGCATACACCAAGAACTAGAGACAGTAGAGCTAGAATCAAGGTCAAGTATTGCCTTTAAATTAAACCCCTATCCTAAGTTACCTACTTCTACTAGGCAGGCTCCACTTTCTGAAGCTCTAAAAGCCTTTAAATTAATGGACCAAGCTGAAAATCAACTGATCAAAACATGATCCTGTGGAGGTGTCATGAATAAATTTCCTTGCAACTAAAAAACCACTATCTTGGAATGTTAACTTGTGCCCCCTTGCAAAATGTCATCCCAGTGGGGCTGATTGATAGTTTATAGTCCCAACCACAGAAGTAGAATAGTGTGTGATATTCTTACCTAACTACATAGCTGCTCCCTACCTGGTAATACTGTACATGGATTGGGGGAGTAGGTAGAGGGTACAGAGGCCAGAGAGGGCAAGAGCAGAAGCTTTCATCCCTGTTGAGTATAGATATCCAGGTGCAGGTGGTTGAAGGAAATGTTTCCACACCTCTGAAAGTAACCCCACACCTAAGTTCTGTAAGGAAGCTCAATACATTCATTGGTTACCCAGAGTGAACTTGAATTGAATCACTCCTTGGTTTGTTATTGAGACATTGGGAATAGGGATAGATGTTGCCTTACATTTTTCCCTGGGGAGAAATTTTAGAAATAAGAGGCCATTTCAGATTCAAACAAGTATGCCTTTCTTTCCCAGTGTGGAGATGTGATTAAAGTACATACAGAAATATAAATAAAATCCCCTTTAGTTTTACAATTCATAAATTTGTGGATAACTATAATAGTTTGAATGTATGTGGCCGTCCAACATTCACATGTTGCAGCATAAATTCCAGGGTGATGATGTTTTAGGAAGTTTAAGGAAGTGAGTCACTACCCTTAGGAAGGAAGTTGAAGAGGATATTCTCAAGTCCCTTTTGTCCCTTTGCCATTCTGTCCATTCCATTGTGTGAGGACATACAAACAGTATTTTCTAAATCTGACAGGTCTCTTCCATGGCTGGTAAAGTCAAAGTCCCACTAGGAAAACATACTAGGACTGTTTCTCTAAATAGACACATTGTATCTATTAAATGACCTTCAAAATATTTATGTTGTTTACATCAGTGCTGGTGTACACTTTGGTCAGAGTTGTAAGCCTTCATGTTTTTTTGTAGAGACTCATGATTTGACAAAGTGATGAGGGGTGATGATAATAAGTAACTGATGAATGTTCAGTCATATGTATAACTCCTTCCAAAATTCAGAGAAATTAATTGATGAGGAGGCAGTAAAATTTTAAAAGCTAGAGAAAGCCATGAAGAAATGTGGAATGTTCTCTTCAGGAAAGACATGGCCACTATATTCATGAAATCATGGTAGATTTCACTATCTGCCCAAGGCCTGACTAAGCTTGTGTCTGTCAACATCTCATCATGGAGTAAAGAAGGAATCAAAAGACTCTACCCCTCCGTGTGAGTTTATAAGTAGTGAATAGTTGTTGGGAGGGTGGGAACTCATGAGGCTCCACTCTTTCCTTTAATCCCAGCACTTGGCATAACTAGATATCAACATATAGAAGATTGCAAATAGATCCATATCTATCACCCTCCACAAAACTCAAGTCCAAGGGGATCAAGGACCTATCTCATCATAAATCCAGTTGCACTGAACCTGATAGAAGAGAAAGTGGAAAGTAGAACGCTAGTAGCACAGACACTGAGATAGACTATTAATAAATGGGACCTCCTCAAACTGCAAAGCTTCTATAAGGCAAAGAACATTGTCAATAAGACAAAACAGCAGCTTACAAAATAAGAAAAGATCTTTACCAACCCACATATGTAGTGTGAATTCTAATTGGTCTTAATAATAAAAACCTGGAGTCAGAAATCAGGGTGAAAGCTGAAAGATCAAAGAAGCAGAGTAGCCAGTCAATAGAAAGACTTCTTACCTCTAGGAATCCTCAGACTGAAGGGTCGAGCTCCTGTCTCCACCCTGTCTTATCACTTCCTCTTTCTTCCCAGGCATATCACTTTCTGTTTCCTCCTTCCAAGTACTGGGATCAAAGGCAAGAGATCCCAAGTTCTAGAATTAAAGGTATGTGCCACCACTGCCTGGCCTCTAGTGGCTAGCTCCACACTCTTATCTCCAGGAAAGCTTTATTTGTTAGAGCACAAACAAAATATCACCACACATCTGACAGAGGGCTCATCTCCAAAACATATAAATTACTCAAGAAATTATACATCAAAAAATCCAAATAATCCAATTAAAAATGGAGTACAGATCTAAACAGAATTCTCAACAGAGGTATCTCAAATGGCTGAGATACACTTAAAGAATCGTTCAAGATCATTAACCATCACAGAAAGCAAATCAAAACAAGTCTGAGATTCCATCTTATACCAGTCAGAAAGGCTAAGTTCCAAAAGTCTAATGACAGCTTATGCTGAAGAGAATGTGGGATAACTCTTTCACATTCTTTCACTGCTGGTGGGATTTCAAACTTGCACAACCACTTTGCAAATCAAATGGCAGTTTCTCAGAAAACTAGGAATCAATCTACCACAAGATCCAGCTACACCACTCTTGGACATATACCCAAAGGAAACTCAATTATACTACAAGGACACTTGTTCAACTTTGTTTATAACACAACCTAGATGCCCTTCAACTGAAGAAGAAATTTTGGTGTATTTATGTTAAAAACAATGTTAAAAACAATGACATCAGGAAATTTGAAGGCAAATGGATGGAACTAGAAAAAATCATCTTGAGTGAAGTAACCCAGACCTAAAAAGGCAAATATGGTAAGTACTCACTCATAAATGGATATTAGCTGTAACGTAAAGAATAACCATGATATAGTCCATATCCCCAGAGAGACTAAGTAGCAAGGAGAGTCCAAAGGGAGACACATGGATTTCTCTGGGGAGGGAAAAATAGAAGAAATCTCCTGGGTAGACTTGGGGTAGATGGGGATGGTAACATGAGGGATTGGGTTGAGGAGTAGATGGAGGGGGAGAGTAGTACAAGAGATGGATTGAGGAATAGATGGAGGAGGAGAGTAATACAAGAGATGACTTGATGGTAGGTGCACTTTGGGGTCAGGTAGAAACCTGATGAAAGAAAAACTCCCACAAATCTACAAGGATGACTCTAGCTAACACTCTTACTGGATAGGTAGTCTAAACTAGCCATCTCCTATAATCAGATTGGTAGGTACTCCAACTGTCATTGGAGATAATTCATCCAGTAACTGATAGAAACAGATGCAGATGTCCACAGCCAAGCACTGGTTGAACACAGGGAATTCTGTTGAAGAGAAGGAGGGAGGATTATAAAAACCAGGAGGGTCAGAGTCATCACAAGGGAACCCACTGATGAAAACGGCCTGCTCATAGGAGCTCAAAGACTATGGACCAATGGCTAAGGAGTCTGCATAGGATGGGCTTAGGCCCTGTGCACATGTGTGATGGTTGTGTGACTTAGTCTACTTGTGGGACTCCTGGCAGTGGGAATTGGGCCTGTCCCTAATACTTTTGACTGGCTTTTTGGAACCTGTTTCTAATGCTGGGTTGCCTTGTCCAGCCTTAATACAAGGAGAGGAGCTTAGTCTTACCTCAACTTGATATGCCATGCTTTGTTGGCACCCATGGGAGGCCTACCCCTTTCTGAACAGAAGTAGAGGAGTAGTGCTTTAGGGAAGTAAGGGAGGGGATGGAAGGAAGAGAGAGGAGAAGCTGTAGTAGGGTGTAAAATGAAAAAATTTAATTAATAAAAAATAGTGGAAAACGCTGACCAAAGGAAGGAAGCTAATGTGGAAAGCACCAGTTGTCTGAGGCTTATTTCAGAAAAATTTGTCTTCTAATAAGCACATAATTTCTCTAATTTACTAATTAACACAGTATGTTTTGTTTCCTGAATCTTCTGGCCACAATTTTTGGGGAACAGTAGGCAAGTAAATAAAAGAAAAAAGGTTTGTGGACAGTTAACTGACATGGAGATTTCTGGTTAATTCTTTGTATAGCCTCATTTTTACCTAGATTCTTTTCACAGAGTTAAAATATGAATGGAACATTTGTGTGTTTTCTGGACAAGGGATGTGTGCTCATGTGTGGCATGGTATATGGGAGACATGGATATGTATGATATGTATCTGTATGTGAGCATGGTGTACTTGTACATGTACATGGTATGTTCAACCATGTGTGTGATATGTGTTTATAGTCATGGGTATCTTCAGAGGCCCTGCTGCTCAGTGGTTGAATTCTATCATAGTCTGGCAGCTTACTCTAAGCTCAGCAACATGGAGGATTCCCTCTCCCCAAGCAAGGGCTTCCTGCTCTCTACTTGCCCTTATTTGAAGAATGTCCTTATTCAAAAGTTGTTTCTAAGACTGGATGCTATTGGGGAAAATTATAAAGGCCACTCCACGTAGTTAAAAGGAAGATTTATTTAGTGGATGGCTTACAAATGAAGGAATAGATAGGTTGTGGGGGTCTGGGGAAGGTGTATCGCAATCCAGTGGTGTTCTCTGGAGCTCTGCACAGTCAACCTCCACTGTCCAGGGTCCAGGCACAGAGCACGCGCACCGAGAGAGTGCTGGCCCATCCAGCTCTCCGGTTTCCAGCCCCTCCCCTCGCCCCGCCTCGTAGGCGTGACAGTTACCAGAATCTCAATGGGGGTTGGAACTTCCAGATCCAAGCTGGAATGGCTACCTACTACAGGATGCCTAATTATCTCTAAAATGAACCTTGGCACAGATTGAATGGCCATGATGTTTGATGAACTATCACCACTTAAAATCCAGCTGTCTATCTTGTTCAAATCTAATCTTTGTCCATTTTGATGATATCCATAGCTTTTCTTCTCCTGTGGAAACAAAAGTAAAACTGTAAAACTTCTTTCCCAATGCAACACGTATCATGATTTCCATTATGAGATCAACACATCTTTAAAGTATGCAGGGTGATTTAATTCAGCAGTTTTTCCTACTATCCAATGTCTCTCCACATCCATTGTTCATTTCTCACTAGCATTTAAAATTTTAAAGTTAATAAAGCATTTTGAAATTTATCTCTGCATGTATTTATTACCTATTTCTGTGTATTAATCATAACTTTAAAAGTACAACTGGATATTTCTATAACTGCATGTCCTATAGGATTGTGTGGTATGCCTGCAATATGTTTTATGATGTAATATGCAAAAACTGTTTCATTTTACTAGAGACATATGCTGGAGTATTGTCAGACATAATTTGAACAGGTATCACTAGATGGTCATAAATTCTAATAATTGTGTAATTACAAAAGCAATCTTTTCAAAACACAAAGCAAATACCCATTAAAATCTGAATACATATGTATAGTATGGTGCACATATTTCCCAACTCTTCAAAATAAAACACATCCATTTGCCAAGTTTCATTTCTTTGAGTACCCTTTGGGTTACTTCCTTTAGGTAGTGAAGTTTGGTTGCACAAAGAACAAGTAGTACATTTCCTTATCATTTCCTTGGGTGTTGCTAAGTGATGGAAAATCTTTTTCAAACCCTTGCTGTTACCATGGTGTTTCTCATGAAATCATGAAACTTCTTGGAAGTTTCCTACAAATAGCTGTTTGATTTCATCATTATTTCATACTAGAGGTCCTGGTCAACCTGTATGGGATCTGATATGTGTTATATACAGGAGATGATTTCTATTTCTGATTATTTCTGGTAATTGAATAAATAACTAAGTTAGTTTTGAGTCATCTGGAATAAATTCAGTGATTTAAATATGTGAAACAACTCTTTCTGCATATTGAGAGTCAATAACTGTATTAAGAGGTTCTAGAAAATCTAACAATACCGAGAGAATAGCATATAATTCTGACTTTTGAGCAAAATAATAAGGGTTTGAGCTACTTCATTTAAATTTCCTGACTTATAACCTGTCTTTGCCTATTTATTTGCATCAGTATAGAATATAGGGGCTACAGAAATTGGTATTCCCCATACAATGTGAGGAAGGACACAATTAGTTCTCTTTATAAACTGAAGTTTCTTGCTTTGGGGATATTTGTTGCTAATCTCTCCAAAAAAAATTACTGTAAGCTCTTTGCCAATGTTCATTTTTTTTGCCCATAATGAGAAAATTTCAGAATTAGTAAAAGTAACCACAATTTCTGTTGGGTCTGTTCCTACAAAGTGATGAAGTCTTTATTTTCCTTTCAGAATAAATTATGAAACATTTTCTACGTAGATCTTTAAACTTTCACTTTGTTTGTATGCTAAAAATATCCATTCTAAGACACTACCTTCTCTCTGCATAAGAATTCCTGTAGGAGAATGCATAGAAGGTAAAATAACCAGAATACAATCAAGCTCTTGATCCAAACAATCCACATGTGCATACTGTAATTTCATTTCTACCAATGCCAGTTCTCTCCCAGCCTCAGATGATAATTTTCTTGAACTATTTAATTCCTTACAACTTTTTTGAAATAAATTACTCAGTTCTTGAGTTGTCCATCCAGTTGTGGGCTATAACCAGTTAATAACATTCCATAATTTTTGAAAATCATTTGTTTGATTCAAGAGTTTGTAATTGATATCTCCTAATTTTTACTTTAGGTGGTTGAAATTTTGTAAACTCATCTTTTTTTTTTTTTTTTTTTTTTTTTTTTTTTTTTTTTTTAGTTTTCCGAGTCAGGGTTTCTCTGTGTAGCTTTGCGCCTTTCCTGGAACTCACTCTGTAGCCCAGACTGGCCTCGAACTCACAGAGCTCCACCTGCCTCTGCCTCCCGAGTGCTGGGATTAAAGGCATGCACCACCACCGCCCGGCTCATAAACTCATCTTATATTCTAGATAATTAATAGAATCTCCTCTTTGTATTTTTTCAGTAGCAATTTGTAATCATCAACAAGGCAAAATTTTCTTTACCTCTTTAAACACTTCTTCCAAGATATTGAGTCTGAATCAGCTGGCAACCTATCAGCCATATAATGGTAAATATAGATTGAGGAATCTTTATGAATAATTTCCAATGGTTGCTGCACAAAATATTGATAAAAGATAGGGCTGCTTAACATCCCTTGTGGAAGAATTTTCCACCAATATCTTACTTAACAGGGTGGGAATCATTATAAGTAGGCACTATGAAGGCAAATTTTTTCTCTTTCTTCTTCTTGTAAAGGTATAGTAAAAAAAAGCAGTTTTTTTTAAAATATCAATCACAATAGAGCATCCCTTAGGTAATAAAAAAAAGGCAGGAAATTCCAGGCTGTAAAGAGCCCAATTGGCTGAATTACCTTTTTTATGCCTTTTAAATCTGTTAACATTCTCCATTTTCTGAATTTCTTTTTAATGACAAATGTAGGAGAATTCTAAGGACTAGTCAAACTTCAATATTTTGAGCACTTAGCTGCTCCTGTACCAGCTGTTTTTATGCTTGTAATTTTTTATGTCAAAGGTCATTGTTCCATTCAGACAGGTTTGTCAGTTAACCATTTCAAAAATAGAGCTGTTGGTACCTTTGAAAGATCAGCAGCTGGAGTGTCCTGATTATGTACAACCTGAACAGTCAGTGACTGTTCTTGATAATATATTTTAATATTTTTCTAGGAAGTATATATTAGTTTATGGTATGTTTTGAGATCAGAGAAAAGTTAATATGGGTTTTTCCATTGCTGTAAAAAATCACATTCCCATAAATCCATTGCTATATTAGCCACATATGGCTTTAATTTTCCTCTGTCCTTCTGGTCCTATTCACTCAATCCATCTTGCACTTTGTTTGACTTGAGATAAAGTTCCAATTCCTAGAAACTGAAAATTTACCTTCTGAAGAGGCCAGTTTGGATGCCAGAATTTCAGTGAAATTATTGTTACATCTGTCCCCATGTCTACTAACCCCTCAATTTCAATGCCATTTCTTTGTACTTTTAGCTTTGGTCTTAGATTCATTTATAGAAGTTTGCAAAATTTATATTTGTTTTATGGGCTCTTCTGAAATTTTTTTTTATTTAATGAAGCATTCTGTCATTCTGGGGAGTATGGTTTTTTTCACAATAGACATTAAGCCTTTTAATTGTTCTGTGGAGGAGTTTCCCCTATGCTAACAAAATGGTTGAAACAAATTTGACATAAGCACATGTAAGAGGGCCCCTGAGCCATTTCCTGGTGACAAATGATTACCTTATCTGTTCCATTTTGATCTGTATTCATTAATCCAATTTTGGCCTTTGTCATACCTTCTGTATATTCCAGACAGCTGGTGCCTTCTATTTGGATTATCTCTAGAAAATACATTGTTTCTAGGGATGACTTGCCTACAATCCCCTTTTAGATGACCTGTTTTACCATGATTATAGTATCTAACCTTTTGATTTTTCTTAAAATTTTTAGAAATCACTACTCCTACTCAAGTATCATCATAAGCATAAGATTCAATAACAGCTGTATTTCTATTCTACTCATCTATTGGTGCTGATCTTGCCTTTAAAGGCCTAATTATAGCATGAATCTTAAATGGTCTTATTAATAAAAAACAAATCTGGAAACAGGTATTGGGGTGAATACTAGGAGATCAGAGAAGCAGAACAAGTCACAGCTTCCTCACCTCACCAATTCCTCAGCTGATCCTGTTCCCTCAGACTGGAAACCTCTGTGTCCTTATCTGAATGGATCTCTGCTGAACTGCTGCTCAAAAGCCTAAAAGCTTAACAGGCTCTAGTTCCTGGTCCTCATGCCTTATATATCTTTCTGCTTTCTGCCATCACTTCCTGGGATTAAAGGCGTGAGTCACTATGCCTAGCTGTTTCCAGTGTAGCTTTGAACTCACAGAGATCCAAACAGATCTCTGCCTTTGGAATGTTAGGATTAAAGGTGTGCGTGCCATCATTTTCTGGCTTCAATATCTAGTGGCTGTTCTGTTCTCTGACCCCAGATAAATTTATTAGAGCGCACAATATATTGGGAAACACAATATCACCATACCTAATCACCCTTTTGTATTCTGAATTAGCACTTTTAAAAGCCAAAGATTCAAGTAATATTATTTAACCTCTGGATCTGATATCCTTCTATTTATAGTTGAAGTCAATCTTTATTAAAAAATCAGTGAAGGTTTTTTATGGGCCTTGTATAATTTTAATTAATAACTCAGTCCTCTTTCATGATTCTTTAACCTTGTCCCAAGCATTCAAAGCTGCTATATAGAATAGAGCCAAGGGTGTGATCACAAAATGTAATCTGTCTTTGTAAATCAGCAAATTGGTCCTTACCAAGATGCTGACATTGGGAAATTTCTATACCTTTCGCCTTACTCCATTGTTCTGTATTCCTAGCTTCCTCTAACATGTTTTTCATTTTAAATAAGAACCAGCTTCTAATATTACTGTAACTAAATCTCACCAGTCATATGAAATAATTCTGTTCCAAGTACCCCATGAATTTGACATCTGCTTCACAAAATGTGAATACATACCATATGAAACTATTGCTTCCTTAAATTTCTTCAAATCTAACATTTCTATATAATCCCAGTTAATTTTTGAGTATCCTTGGGTATGATACTGATCATCTGGTAGTCATTCTTGAATGGTAACTAGATAAAAAAATTAAGATTAATTTTCTAATAACTTTGGGCCACACCTCTTCAGTTTCTTAATGTAGTAGTGAGGTTGATTTTGCTCTAAACTCTTCTATCTGTGTGTGTATACTTTTCTTAGCTTCATTAATAGATCTTCCATTCCCAACTCCTCCAGGGCAAAGTCTCCCCCGAGGATTGAGATCAACCTGGTAGACTCAGTCCAGGCAGGTCCAGTCCCCTCCTCCCAGGCTGAGCCAAGGGTCCCTGCATAAGCCCCAGGTTTCAAACAGCTAACTCATACACTGAGCACAGGACCTGGTCCCATTGCCTGGATGCCTCCCTCCCAAACAGATCAATCCAATCAACTGTCTTACCTATTCAGAGGGCCTGATCCAGTTGGGGGTCCTTCAGTCTTTGGTTCATAGTTCATGCATTTCCATTTGTTTGGGTATTTGTCCCTGTGCTTTATCCAACCTTGGTTTCAACAATTCTTGATCATATAACCCCTCCTCTTTCTCGCTAATTAGATTCCAGGAGCTCCACCCGGGGCCTAGCTGTGGATCTCTGCATCCAGTTCCCTCAGTCATTGGATGGGGTTTCTAGCACGACAATTAGGGTGTTTGGCCATCCTATCACCAGAGTAGGTCAGTTCCAGCTGTCTCTCAACCATTTCTAACAGTCTATTGTAGGGGTATCTTTGTGGATTTCTGTGGACCTCTCTAGCACTTTGCTTCTTCCTGGGCTGGGGGAAAGGGAGGGGACAGGAGGGGGGGAACAAGGGAACCCGTGGCTGATATGTAGAACTAAATTATATTATAAAATAAAATAAAATAAAAAAAGAAAGATCCAGAAGGTCCACTCTAGATATTCTATTCAACATAATGTTTGAAATCCTATTTGGAACCATTAGCTGGCAAAGACATATAAAATGTACCCTAAAATACAATGAAATAATTTTTTAATTTATTTTTATTAAAACAATAGGTCTTCCTATGGCTTGTACCTTATCAGTCAATTTTTATTTTTGTATTTGACAGCAATAGCAAACACCATTTTTAAGGATAAAACATGAATGACCAAACTGATAATTATTATAATAACATTATGTCAATCCTAGCTAAGTTGATTATCCTTTATTTTATTTTTTCCATTTCAAACCATCCATTGTGGAACCATACAGAGACACAACTCCCTGCATTGTTATATTGTTTCTCACTCTTAACATGGGTGAAAACTTTGTTTTTTAAAACTAATTCCTCCCCATCAAAAATTCCCAGGAGTCTCACAAGATTGGCTGATCTCAACCCAAGGACAGGTCCAGGGACAGCCTGCAATGCACAAGGAGAGGGAGCCAGCTGCGTAAAAAGCAAACACAGCAGACATGTGGAAGTAGCCACATGGTAGGAAGTGTTCAGCCACTGATGGAATTTGGTGCTGGTAATGGGTGGTAGCTGGAGGCTGCTGTAGAGATGCTGTAACATGGAAATCCTGGACTCTCATAGAATCCCTGGAGGGATCAAGGAAAAGCCAGCTGCAGTGACAGCTCTGTGGCTGCAAAGTCAGTTTTGAGTGGCTACCTCTTGATCTGCCCTGAGTTGAAAGACAGATGAAGTGTTTATCTAATTATTTTTTATCAGCAAAAAATGGGACTTAAGTATCAGGGTAAGAACCTAAATGATCAGAGAAGTGGCAGAGACATGACCAGTGACCTCCTTTCTTTCTCCTTCTTTGATCCAAAAATGGTAAGACTCTCTGTAAATCCCACCATCCTACTTCCTATGTCTCTCCAGCTGTAGTCATTCCTCCAAACCATTATGACTAATTTTGATCACCTAGTAGCTAGCTCTGCCCTCTGATTCAAAGCAAACTTTATTGTCAATTGGAGGAGCATCATAATGAGATCAAAATATCCACAACACTTCCCTGAGGACTCTTCACATGGAGTCTACCATTGTAGCTCTCTAGCTAAGATCACAGTACTTCACAGAAGCCTTGTTGCTCTGGTGGCAAATTGCTTGGGGCAGAAGTGTTGTTAGAATAATTCTCAGTCTTTCAGTTGGGCTCTATTCCTGGCCTTTATCTTTACAAGTATGTGTTAACTTGTACACCTGACCACACCATCTTAGAAAGACTAGAGACAGGTACTTGTTCCTTTAAGTAGCTGTTCTAAAACTCCAGTAGAGGAAGCATTGGGAACAGAGGATACTAATAAAATTTTAAGTATAGTTAGGCCATCAGATCAAGAAGCAATTGCCATTGTATCCTTACAGTTCTCAAGAGGAGAAGAACATGCTACACTAGAAAGGTACTTCAAGAAATGTCAGAATCACTCAGCAGGCAACAGTAGGAGGGAGATATGTGGGAAATGATGTTTACAGCTTCAGTCAATCAATGAGAAATGGGTTTATCACAGGCTTTTTTGGATAGCTGAGTCACAGAAGCTTTCCAAGTTGTCTTATACCTGTTCTAGCTTGATTAGACAAAGGACAGTAGCATAGAGTGTGAAGTCCAGTATTGAACTGGCTGGGGTGTAGGCTTGAAACAGCTATGTTTGCATTTGAAAAGTTCATTGTCAGGTGAGTTGTTACCTACATTTTAGAGTTGGCTACCCTATGAGGACACTATTGGCATAAACATAACACTAAGATACCACAACGTCTAAAGGAGATTTTTCTTTGAGTTTCTTTCTTTTCCTCTAATCTCTGTTGCCAGAAACATGAGGGAACCCTTCATCACTTTTCTTCTCATCCAAGGTTTGCAATAGTAATGATATCAGGAGGGTACTCTAATGGTTAGAGCACTCAGTGTTCTAAAATTTTAATATCCTCACTATGCAGACTTGCCTGAGAAATAGTAAGATATAGTGAGGAAACATAAAAACTGTCAAAAAAATTGAAGATTATACACTAGCATCTCTCTTTTTTTTTTAATACAGTGTAGTATTTTACATTGATGGCATCTACTTCTAAGGAGACTTGTGCTGTCCTAAAACAACCATCAGTAGTCTATGAATATCCACCTGTAAGGACAATATTGTTATAAACTGCAATGGATTACCCAAGATAAAAACCACAGTTGAACGAAGCTTGCTAAACCTAATTGTAAATAGTCCTCTCAGTTGTAGCAGTGCAGAAACAAGCTACAGGGGTTTTGTTTGTTTGTTTGTTTGTTTGTTTGTTTGTTTTCTAAATAGCTGACTACATGGAACATTTGCTGCTGCAAATGGCAAAACTGAGAATTTTCTTGGCCCAAAGTTAAGACAGCCAAAACCATAAAGCTTCATATCTATAGTTCATTACATGACCAGCGTCAAATGTTGACCATTATGCCATTTATCTAAATCCTGTTCTCCATTTATGTTATGTCGCATGCTCTTGGATGTTCATGGCCAATGAACAGGGTGATGGGTTTTGATAGGATGTAAGTAACAGTACTCAGCTACCTTGCCCTGGTTTGGAGGAAATCAAGACTTTGGTGAAGGAGTTTCAAAAATAGAGATGTGAATACCTGCTACACTACACATATAATTAATTCCTTTGAAAGACACTAGTAAAGTATTCTGGGTGAGTATCAGTGACAGGTCTGGCCGTGGTGAGCTAGTCCCTCTCACATCAATCAGCCAAGAATATATGCCTACAGACTTGCCCACAGACCAATCTGAAAGAGGCATTTTCTCACTTGAGACTCACTTTTCCTCTGTGAGCCTAGCTTGTGTCAAGTTGACAAATAAAACAGGAGAACAGGAGTGCCTTTGAAGGGACTGGAGAGGAAAAGGTGAGAATTGCAATTTGGGAGACCAGGGAGCCTTTAGGGAGGAGCATGGGGGAAGGTTTCAGTTTTTCTCTAACACACTTGTATGTCACTGTTGGGTTCGGTTAAGATCATCATTTGTGCTTTAAAGATTATGTATGGGACACTGAAAAAATGAGCACCCAAGTGAAAGAAATGATGTTAAGTTCAACACTGTTTCTAGGTAAGATGTGATGGCTTATAGCTGGTGGCACAGAGAGAAGAAAGAAGATTATGAAACTTCAGTAAATAAAGATCAAAATTTATAGGAGGATATGCTTTGGGGATAAAAGTATGAGCACAATCACTAGGATTTACACTGATTATGGTTTGGGAGGCAGGGTCATTTCACAGTCATAAGATGTGGAACAGGCTTGGGATCTGAAGATGACTAAATATACTTTTGTATCTGAGAACTGAAATACCTATTACATATACAGGTAAAGACTCTTGCCTGGTAAGTTATATATGAATCTGGAGTTGAGCAAGAGGTCTGTCTATCTTGAAGAAATATACTTAGAGAAATCTATTAGCAGTGGATAGATGGTCTTTAAAGACAATGGTTGAATAAAATCTCTAGTGTGAAGATGTCCTAAAAAGAAAGTAAGTCACAAAGTACAGGAAAATTTTAGGTGCACATCAGAAAAGGCTGTGTGAAAGAGTCCTGTTTTATCAGTTTCTGGCATGATTCTTACTTGCAGTCACAGCATGTGACTAATCTTACTCCTAAAGTTCTGTCCCAAAGACAAGAACTTCTGTGAATTTATGAATTAGTCCTTGTTTTTAGAGAGTGCCTCCAAAGTATAATTGGAATTGGGGCTAGCCAATGTGTTTTGTTCCTACAGATATTCTAGGATGAACTGAAGAAATTAATGTTTCTTTAAATATTCTTAAGGCAGTAGTGGTTTGAAGGAGAATGTCCCCTCCATAAGCTGAGGCATTTGAACACATGGTTCTCAGTGGGTGGTACTGGGAGGTTCAGGAGGTATGTCCTTACTTGAAGAAGTATGTATCTGGGGGTAGGTTATATTCACTTTAGGCCTCACCACCTCTCAGGTTGCCCTCATCTTTGTGTTTGTGGTTCAAGAAGTGAGCTCTTAGCATCCTGTTCCAGCCACAATTCCTGCCTACTGTCTCTTCCTTGATAATGTAGATTCTAACTCTGTAGAACTGTAAACCAAAATAAACTCATCCTTCTAAAAGTTGCCTTAGTCACTGTGTTTTGTTACAGCAACAGAAAACCACAAGGGAAGAAGGCAAAATTCTATGTGTTTCTCCAATGGAACACCAAATTTGCTCCTATGGTGGGATCACAAATTATGCTTGTCTCTGTCCTAAGATGGCCTTTCCATTATTAAGAGTTTATTATCAAAGTGAGAATACATTTGCAATTCCTGGTATCTTAATTTAATCCAATCAGCTCTGCCCTGTAAGAGTGAGACAAGGGGTGTTTATTTATTTTTTGCTTTTACTTTAGCTACATGTCCTGATAGTCTTAATCTATGGACAAATACCACAGGTCATTTCCACCCTCACATTTAATTCCTAAGAATCTCCTGCTTCTCAAAAAGATATAATTACAAAGCACATCCTTGCTTAGCTATTGACCTCCTTGTCTGTGAACAATTCTTTTCAAAGAGATTTGTTCTAAAGATACAGCCCAAGGACCTCTAGACTAACACAGTAGAACAAAAATGGACTGAGAAGGACCAATGTCCACCTCATTTCTGTTTTCAAAGCCCCCTCTACAGACAGTTTTACAATACAAAGTGGAGATTGCATGGTTCTGCCTTACCAGGCACCATTTATTTACTCACTTCTTCAAAGGTGAGTCCTTAGGATGTTGGAGATTATTACTGGCCTAGGGATCAGGAGACACTTAAGATCCTGGTCTGTGGCTTCCTTTTTTTTTTTTTTTTAACTAGTTTTTTTTTTTTTTTTTTTTTTTTTTTGAGACAGGATTTCTCTGTTTTTTTTTTTTTTTTTTACTAGTTTTTATAGAAATGATTTTTTTCATCTTCTTTGTGTTTTCTGGTATGTAGAATGTACCAGACATCATACATAACCTTATGTTCTTTACATCAGGGCTACATTAGACATTTTCACATATTCTGGTTTCCCTTGAAACCAATAAGTCTACAATATTTTTTTTTCATGGCAGTCCTCACTATTTAGCCATTCTGTCTGTTAAATGGTTAGGAAAAACAAAAACAAACCTCAGTATTCATAAATATGTGGTGTTGGCCAACTTCTTAAGGTTTATGTAGTGTTGCTCTATTTCTCCTTAAGATTTAAAATATGCCTCTGTGAGTTGTCTGTGGACCCTGGAGTGTCTTGATGTGAACTATGGAGCCTCATGTCAAGCTTGCCACTGTCTAAATCCCACTTAGAGGAAGATGACTGAATCTATGTCTCTTGAATTCTTTAAAAGGAAGTATGTTTAAATAGCTGCAATATTATACACAGTGACTTCAGAAGTTCCTGGTTTCCAGCAAATAGGAAACAAATGGCTGGAAGGTGATCTTCCCACAAGGACTTGAGGCATATAACCACCCACTGTTTATTATTGGTAGCAGTTGTGTATAAAATGAGGCACAGTTTTGTGAATGTAAGTGCTTTTCCAATTAACATCAGTCTGAAAGTGGATAAAACACAATAAACAGCTATGCCCAGGCTGGTGGCAGATGACACAATTTAGCACTTGTGGCACTACTATGATCATGCTACATGAGAAAGGTTAGCTTCTTCTGAACGGCTTCTCCCATAATTAACAGTTTATAAATAGGCATTAGACCAGAGAAAAATATTTATACATTTAAAAAGAAAATGGTGATGAATGATGCATTCCCCAAGAATTCAGGTGTTCTTCATACACAATCTGCTGTGAACATTTTACTGCTAAGGAGGCAGCCAACTTTGAACAAGTGAGGCAGTTGTCCCTTGGCTTTGCATCAGAGGTTGTAATGTGCTTGCATTTACCCAGCTGCATTTGCTATAACAATGACGCCTACACAGAATGAATGGATGTGAGTCAGACTCTGTGGTCAGCAAAAAAGGCACCTAGACTTCATAGCTGCCACAGCTTTAGTTTCTTTTTTATTTTTATGTGTGTCCTCTGTCTACTTTCCCAGACTTGTGCGTAACACAGTTTATACCTCATATTGCTGCACTGCCTTTCCAAAAAGATTAAAAGAGTGTCTGAGTTCCGAGTGTGATTAATTAGCTGTTTGGGACTTTGCAAAGCATGAATGCCTGTCTTTTGCCCTGGAGACTAACCTCAGAATGGCCACCCACAGTCTGTCCATAATGGCAAGTCCATTTGTTTATTTATTTACTTCTTTGAAAATTGTTGGAAATATGTATGCCAGATGATCTTCCTGCCAGGAAAATACATTTCAATTAGAAATGATCTCTGAAGCATTAGCTGAGAATCAAGAGGAAGAGGGAAGAAACAGGACTAGCATAGATTCTATTGAACCTGAACTTTGTACAAGACAATACACATTTTATCACTTGACCAACTACACTCTGTATTTCAGCTTTCTTTATACAAGACTACAGTGTAATGAAGTCAAACTCCTTGTGTCCTTTATGTCTATGGTGTGGGCACTCACCATGTGTTAGACATTTAGTAAAAGTTTTCTGACTTAAGCCAAGAAAAGCATTTCCACTCTTCCTTTCTGCAGTCAGACTTGCCAGGTAGCTGAGCGGCCAATGAAGGAGGGTGGGCTGGGTCAAGGAATTACTTCTAAGTAAGTGGGAGCACTAGGAACCAAATTATAAGCCAAAGCTCATGGAGGAATACCAAGGGTGAAGACATCAGTGTGTAGAACCTGGGTTCTACTTTCCAGCTAGCGTCATAATGAAAGCAGCCACTCTGAAATACAAGAACAAAGTCCATGGTCTGGTGCAAGCTTGATGTTTGGTTGTTGGGGAAGCAGAACTATGGGTTCTAGACAGCAGAATTTTTGGCCTACATCTTGCCACTAATTCTCAATATTGTTTTTATTTTCTTATGATTTTAAAACTATCTGCATGCATGTTCATCTCTGTGTGGGTAGGTTCACATGAGTGTAGATTTAAGAATAGGTTGCCAAATGACCTGAGGCTGGACTTACAGGTAGTTTGAACTCCCTGGCATGGATGTTGAGACCTAGACTCTGGTCCTCTATAAAAGTAGTACACTCTCTTAAAAGCTGAGTGACTATGCCAGTTCATGTTATGGAACTTTTCATGCCTTGCTTTTGGCTCTAGTATTATAAATAATAAATTAAAAAAAAGATTCAGCTTTGATTTGGTAGCTTGCTTGTTTGTGGATAGGAGAACATGAGTGTGTCATGGAACACATGTGGAGGTCAGAGGGCAACTTTCAGGAATCAGTTTTCTCCTTCCATTCTGGGAATTAAACTCAGGTTATCAGGCTAAGAAGCAAGTCCCTTTATCCACTGAGATATTTTACTGGCCCCAGTACAATTTTTAAACTTATGAAAATATAATTTACTAAAAGTTATTTGCCTAAAATATAAGAATTTTAGAGTATGTTAACCATAAAAGCATTAACAATAATCATCTATTGAACAAATGCTATGTACAGAGCAAACAGCAGGGCATTTTATACATATTTTCCAATGTGATGACTTAACAAACTATTTTTACTGATATTTTTTGTTTTTTAGAAATAAGAGAACAAAATCTTAGAGATTTTTTGGTAATGTGACCAAAAATACAAAATTAGTAAGAGGCAGAAGACTAAACACAAACTATTAGCAGTCAGAATTAATCAAGTACTTCCTTCCTGGACTGTTCCTTAGAAAGCCATCATCTGAATACAGACACACAGTACAGTCATATCAAAATTATTGAGGGGAATTTGGGGTGCAGCATGTGAGTGACAGAGATGAACATGGGAGTGGAATGATGAGACACCCTGAAGAATTAAGATGCCATGTTAAATGCTGGAGAAGAATAACTCTAAGATAAATGGCCAACAAAACAAGGAATAAATTTTTAAACATGGTGATATGAATATCACCTCAGAGTTTGTGTCTTTATTCTATTAAAAAAAAAAAACACCTCACTTAAAACTCCACAGACACAAATGTATGTGGGTGTCTTTTGGATTATCTTTTCAAAATGTATTTTCATTAGATAAGGATGAGCAGAGAGGCTGTATGATACTGATCTCAGAAGGAAAACACAGTAGTGATTTATAAGCCTTTCTCCAATATGCTTTAACTCCTAGAATAATCCACAGGTTCAAAAGTTGTGGCATTAGATCAAGTAGCTATTGGTATATATTTTTATTCCTTGACTATTTACCACCCCAAAGCCCACAGTTCCCAAATCTGTTCTTGTGCCGACTAGAAAGTTTTTCCTTTTGCCTATTAATTATTCATGTCCCTATCTTCACCAAAATGTTTCTGCTAACCATCATATTCACAATGGAAAACCCTTTAGTCTTCAAAATGAGGGAAATTGTGTTGCTTGTGACAATGTAGAGGAATCCAGAGAAAATCATACTAAATGAAGTAAGGCAGGCACATAAATATGAATATAACATTCTCAAGTATATGTACATTCTGTGTGAAATTTGCTAAAGAAAATTTCCTTCTACCATTGAAAATAAATTGCTTTCAAGGACTTTAGAGGAGCTAAATTAGGTAAATAAATTTTTGTTTTTATCAGTACAGCTTCCCAAAGGATCTCAAAATCACAACTGCCCTGTTGCAGAATGTAGCTGGAGAGCTAGTCCGACAGCCTGCTTATAAAATAAACACACAGACACTTATATTATTTACAAACTTTTTACTAACTGTTCTTATATCGTAAATTAATCCATTTCTATAAATCTATACCTTGCCATGTGGCTCATGGCTTACCAGCATCTTCACATGCTGCTTGTCATGGCAGAGGCTGGCAGTGTCTCCCTCCTCTGCCTTCTACTTCCCAGAATTCTCTCAATTCTCCTTTCTGTTAGTCCCACCTATCCTTCCTGCCTGGCCACTGGCCAATCAGTGTTATATTTATTGACCAATCAGAGCAATTTGACATACAAACCATCCCACAGCAGCAGAATATTTGTTTAACTATGCAAAGATGTATCACATTTGTTTAACTATGTAAAGGTTGGTTGCATTTGTTTGATTATGTAAAGATATGTCGCTGTTTTACCTTGCTTACCTAAGCACCTGATTGATCTAATAAAAAGCTGAATGGCCAATAGCAGGGGAAGAGGTAGAGGTGGAACTTCAGGGTAGGGAGAATAAAATGCAGGGGGAGTTTAGCCTTGGGGAAGAAAGAAAAGGAGATGACAGAGAGACACCAGGAGCCAGACAGAGAGACATGGAGGAAGCAGGAAAATAGAACATACAAAATAAAGGAAAGGTAAAAAGCTCCAAGGCAAAAATTAGATGATGAGAAACAGATTAAATTAACTTAAAAGGATAGTGGGACAAGCTTAAGCTAAGGCCAAGCATTCATAATTAATAATAAGTCCCCATTTCTCTATGTGGGAGTTGGTTGATGGCTGAAATACAATGCCAACTACACCACCCACTTTCCAATGATTCCCTAACCTACATATATGTATACGCAGGTGTACAGTGTGTGTGTGTGTGTGTGTGTGTGTGTACAGTTTAAGAACTCATCATTTATACTTTGACTTGCCTTAGTATGTCTGAGATACTTTAGCATAATCTCTATGTTATAGTGAAGATAACAGAGATAGCTCTGTTCCTAAGAGCATTATAACATTAGTCACTGCAAAGTGGGGAGAGTTGACTTTGAAAACAAAATTAGTCTTTCTTCATTCTTTGGGGGGAGTCATGGATTCACATTGGGCAGAGAAACACACCTGCAGTTAAGGAATTCAGCTTCACAGGATTGCCATGTCAATTTATGTTCATCAGTAGGGTATGCTGAAACATATCAAAGGAGTCACTAAAGACTGGGGATATAGAGAAGGGGTCCAATTGCCATGTTCTTACTGAATCTTTCTAGGTCATGATTGGCATGACTGAAGAAGTCTATACTTACTTCTCTGGCTTATTTTGACAGAGGTACTTGGTTGAGGAGCTCTGGATGTATGTTCTTTTCAGCTAGGTTTCCCTCTGAAGTTCCTGTCTTGATACATGAATATTGGAGATTGAATATTTTTCTAATATCAAAAATTAACTCATCATAATTCTAGAATCTGTGAAGTCTGAATTAGTGTGCAAGCCTGTTTTCCATGATGACGTCACTTAGGTTTTTTCACATGGCAGAAGGGACACAAGACAAATGGGGGTGACAAACTGTAAATGGATCTTGTTTTGTAAAAACCTTAATGCAATTTAGGATGGAAGACCTACAATTGGAACTTTCTACACAATATAATTGCCTTGGAAATTAAATTTCAGTAATGATTTTGGAAAGGCTATAATATTTTTGAAACTTTAAATAAAACACTATTTCCAGGATTCTTATCCCATTATAGAAATGAACATGGATGTGATGTAAATATACTGAGAAATGGATTCTGTCCAACTCTAAGTTATTTTCATGTTGCTGTGACCAAAGTACTTGATAGAAATAATATAAAGACAGCAGACTTTATTTTGTTTCATGGCTTCAGAGATTTTTGCATCTATTGTGGCAAGGAAGGCATGGTGGAGAAAACAGCAATCTAGGGTTATGACAATCTATCAGGAGCTACTCCATCTTAGGGGGTCAGGAAATGGAAACTACAGTCAATACCAAGAGCAGCATAACCTTCAAAGATTCACCCCAAGTGGCTTACATCTTCCAGCCTCACCCTCCTCCAAAATGCTTCACAGCCTTTAAAACAGTGCCCAACGTTGAAGCCCCTAGCATTCAAAACATGAACCTGTGAAGGGCATTTCAGATTTTAGTCACAACATACTGCAAAGTACTTGATCATCCATTATCTCTGACATCCAAGAGAATGAAAACAGGAAGCTGTCTTTCATAAAGGACTCATGAGCATCTCTCATCATCAACCTGCTGGAAAATTTCAGTATGGTTTATTTTCTTTACTGTTGTTATTATTTTCTTTTGTATTTGATGTGAAATTATTCATTGTTCAGAATCAAAAATTCAGTAATGTCACTGTCAAAATACATACACCTTTTCTGAAATGCATACACTTATTGAGAAAAATGTTCTCTTCTGAAACATAGGATTTCTTTGAGACATTGAAGGTTAATGTCTATAATCACTTAGTGATTGAGGTTTTATGTTCTTGACATTTTTTCAAATGAATTCTCTTCTGTTAAAATTGCAATGGTAGCTCACTTTTACATGTCTTGGGTTGAATGTTAAGAGAAATTATCTAGGAAAATCCCTTTGCAGTTGTATCAAATCCTCAGCAGCAGTAAGGAGGTGGTGGTGACTGGCTTGCCAAATGTAAACAGCCTTGTGATTGCTGAACATTGAGCTGCTCCAAGCACTCTGTAAGAGAAGTTAACCCAACTATACTCTGTGTGCACCCAGGCAGCATCTGTAAAATAATTTATATATTCTTTCTACGATTGTGTGTGTGTTTGTGTGTGTGTATAAGTGTTTGTGTTTATGGGGGGACACCCCTTTTCTTTGACCTGAGCATTTCCAGAAAGTAAAACAAACAGAATGAACAGGGTATATTCATCTGTTTGGCAAAGCAGTTCCCCTTATCCCCAAAGCCAGCTGTGCCAAGGAATATTTTAGTTTCCAAGGTGAAAATCAGGAGCCAGCACAGTACATACCTACCTGAGAGTGATTCACATCATACATTTTCATAAGGCATATGCCAGAAAGCCAGCCGTATTTTCAAACTGTTCACTTGGAACTCCTTATAGCAATTTGGTGTTTGGCTCATCGTCAGAATTATGTGGGTGGCAAACAAGTGACAAAAGATGCATGGAATATCTTAATAGTGGGGAGGCAGGGTTCTAAGACCAGTTACTCACCTTCTAACACCTGTACTACAGCTACAAGTAAGCTCCTGCTGTAAGGATATGCACTGTGGGATGCCAATGCTGGCAGAAACCTGATTAAGCAAACAAAAACTTTTCTCTCTCCTCCTCCTCCTTCTGCATTGGTTTGGAGAGTAAATATTTTAAGCACTACAGGCCATACAGTCTCTATTATAACAACTTGAATCTTTTCAACTTCACCATTGCAGAGTAAAACCAGTCACACATTAATGAATGAGGCTTTATTTATAAAACTCCAATAAAGCTTTATTTATAAAACTGATTGCTAGTCAGATCTGGCCCATTGGTTGAGGATTGCTGACTCCCTGTCATTCCTTTTCATTAGAGATGAAGAAACCAAATGCAAAGAGGTTAGAAGAGGTTGTCCATGCCATTGGCTAGTGGATGATTGGGAAGATGTGTGAGGGTAATGGATGTACAGAACTTGTAGGAATGACCAAGTGATGACTGGTCTAATTTGAGGCCCAAGCCACAAAAAGAAGCCCATGCTAGGCACTCCCTGGATGACAAGGAACCAGGAGCTAGTTATCCCAGAGACCTACAACAGAAAAAAAGAGGAGTAAAATGATTCCTATTGATATTCTGCTGTGGATATTGTTCTATATAAATAAAACACTGGTGGCCAGTGACCAGGCAGGAAGTAGGTGGGACAAGGAGAGAGGAGAATTCTGGGAAGCGGAAGGCTGAGGGGAGAGACACTGCAGCCACCGCCAGGAGAAGCAGCTTGTGAAGACGCCGGTAAACCACTAGCCACGTGGCAAGGTATAGATTTATAAAAATGGGTTAATTTAAGATAAAAGAACAGTTAGCAAGAAGCCTGCCACGGCCATACAGTTTATAAGTGATATAAGCGCCTGAGTGATTATTTTATAAGTGGATTGTGGGACTGCGGGCTTGGGGAACCTGGAGAGAAGCCCTCCAGCAACAATATTCTGCTATACTCAGATTGGCGCCTAGCTCAATCATCATCGGGCAGCTGAGGGAGCAGATGCAGAGACTCACTGCCAAACAATAGGCACAGAGAGGCCAAGTGGGCGATCTCCACTGCATCTTTCCCTTCAGAAGAGAGAAAAGAAGGAGCCAGAGGAGTCGAGAACACAAGAGAAAAATGCCCAGGGGGCTCAAGGACACTGAATCGACCTTCCCAGAGCCTGTGAGGGTTCGCTACTTGCTCTGCTACTTGCTCTGAAATTATGTTATGGTTGTTAGCTTAGTGTTCTTCTGGAACTCCTAACAGTGGGAGTGGGAGTATCTGTGACTCCTTCACCTGCTCTTGGGACAGATTTGCTCTTCCTAGGTTCTTTCCCGGCCCTGATATGAGGATTTGTGCCTAGTCTTATAGTAACTTGTTATTCCATGTTCAGTTGATATCCCTGGGAGACCTCCTCTTCTCTGAAGAGAAACAAAGGAGGAGTGAATCTGGGGATGAGGGGAGATGGGAGAAGAGGTGTGGAGGGAGGGGAAATGTGGTCAGGTTGTATTATTTGAGAGAAGAATAAACAAACAAACAATAACAAAACAAAACCCCGAAACAATGACAACAACAACAACAAAAACCTGCATACATTATCTGCTGTCTTGTTTTATCTTAATAGGCAGAACCCATACCACCATTGCTTCAGGAGCCTCAGGAGGTAGATAGCTTTCTTCTTTGTTCATTAGCTAAAGCAAGTGACTCAACTTCAGAGAGCTACTATCCTTAGAACTTTTAAAACTTATTTAATATAATTGTGGGTGTGCCACAGTGTGCTTGTGGAGATGAGAGTAACTCGGTGCCATCTGCTCGGTGCTTCCACCTTTACATGGTTCTGGGATCAAACTCAGAAGGCTTACAGGGCAAGTGCCTTTTACCAAATGAGTCAACTCACTGGGCACTTTCCATAATTAATATAGGAGAAAAACATAATAAAATATACAACATAATTGCTTCTATGAAACGATAAGCATTTTAAATACTGAACTCAGGGGAAGACATAATTTCTAGTGCAAGAGGAATAAAAGGTTGGAATGCCAGAGATCAGAAAACTAATATATTCTGGCTCCCAGGAGTTTCTGTTGTTATTCTTTGCTTTAGTTTGATCAGCCCTTCAAACTTTCCTTTGAGAGAAGGAAATAAAGAATGGGAGAACAAAGGAGGAAGTGAGGGCAAAGGAGAAAGGGAGGGAGGGAGGGAGAGAGAGAGAGAGAGAGAGTTTAATGTAGACATCAACCACAGCTTTCCTCCCTGTTAAAGAAAGGAACAGATTTTTGTGGTGTGGATAGCAATCCAGGAGACAGGCATGCTCTGCTTCAGTGAGTTCTAGTTAAGTATTGCCTTGTGTTGTGTGAAAACAATATGAAACCCAAATGTGGCAGAATGGAGGGTTCCTGTGAGGAAAACAATGAATGCACACAGTGCTTTTCTTTCAGTGATCTTTCTTGGTGTGTCTAGAAAGTTCCCAAAGCTTATTTATCTACAACAGACTGTTCATATTAGCAGTTCTGACACAAATGAACTTCTGGTGCTTGAAAAATAAGATTTCTTACAGAACTGAGTTTGGCAAATGATGAATTATACAAGGCTATGTGGGTTTCTTATCTTAGGACATTACTAGCCTTTGGTGTGTCAATGTGCAGTGAGGATGTCTAATATAGATTGCAGTTGTTACCTAACATAGTGGGTCATTTTATCATGGAACATGATTATGCACATGACCCTGAGGACATATTTGGAAACTCTGAATTGGTTGAGGTATCCACCAGAGAAGACCATTCAGGCATAGGTTCAAACCAACAGGAGTCTTTATTAGCTGCCCAGAAACTACACTGGGTATTTGGCACTTGAGTATGGTCCTGAACCTTTCTCAGAGTGAGCATTTAATTACAAAACCACATCCTAAGTTGAGACAACTCATTTAGCAGGAATATTCAGCCTGAAGCAGAACTATACAAGTCCAAAAGTAAGGTCAGTACATTTAGGGATGTTTCCAGAACTATGGCTTTAGAAGGATTGCATCTTCGTTTTCATTTTGGCAGGGGTTGAGGTCTACATTCTTTGGACTCTTAGATCAGAATGTTGCCTTGGTGTATTTAGCATGTCTATCAGTTGTGCTAAGGTCTGGTAGCCTGTCACAGGTTCAGTTCAAAGTCATTCAGCCCTCATGGAATCACTGTTTCTAGTGTTAAATCCAGTGTATGTGCCAACCTCTCCAAGGCTGGCTTGGGATCTCCAGAAGAGGGAGGCTGTAAGGCACTCACTATCTGATAGGTAGGTAACTGTTAATGAGTCCCCAGGCATATGGTGACAGAATTAAAATCTTTCAGTCACTCTTTCATTCTTCTAAAGTGGTTCTTCCTCTCTGAAATGTTTCTTTATCATTTGTCCTCTCCATTTTATATGTGCAAATACACATAAGGCATTAACAGTTTATATGAGCTGTTGCTCAAGGGATACTGAGTTGAACCCTCAGCACTCAGCTGGTGGCATTTACTTGGGAAGAGCCTTTAGGAGGTATGGCTAAGATGGAGGAAATAATCCCCATGGAGCGTAACTTTGAAGATTATGCCTTATCTGCCTCGGGGCAACAGCTTCTTCCATGTGCTCCAACTTCCTCAACAGAGGCCAGAGTCAGTACACCAGAGGCAGAATGTGAACTGGGACCTTAGAAACTATGGAAGAAGGTAAAGTTTTCTTTACTTTTTATCATTTTCTGGCAGGAATTTTGTCTCAGTAACAATGAAAGACACAAATCCAGGCTGTCATAGATTGTTGTGGCTATGTAGAGGTCATCTCCTTCCCACTGTTGTTAAACTGTGAAGCAGCTAAAAGTTGCTCGAGTAAAATGTCCTTAGTACTGTTATGGGCTTCTGCTCTGGTTCGTCCTGAGGCAATTGTTCAACTTTCTTCACTTGTCTCTTCCCTTTTTAACCAAGCATGTCTGGTTTCACTTACCTATTTTAATTTTTCTTTGTTTTTTAACCACGTTTTAGCATCCAAACCATACTATTTACTACCTTAAGCTAATCATAATATTTAATGAACCTCAAGTTTTGACAATGGAATATTGGATTTCTTATTCCCCTGATAGACTCTTTTTTTCACTTTAGCCTGAACTTGTTTAATGACTATAAAATCCGTTTGAAGTATTTTATTTGTCTTTTTTTCATTTCCCTTAACCACAATTGTTCTATTAGTCAATTGCATTAAATTTTCTCTAAATTATTGTCTTGCCTATAATTCTAGTCTTACTTTCTTTTTACAGACTTCCATAGAGGGCTATGCAAGTCTAGAATATACTGCCTAAAGGTTCTGATACTTACACCAGTGAATCATTCACCCACGATCCTTTGCTATGAGTTCTGAATTTATGCTAGATCTCAGAGGTTCAATTAGCTTGAAACACCTGGATTTAGATTATAGAAAATATACTTAAATGAGCTTTTCAATCTAGGGAATCTGTTGTACTTTGGGAGAGCTTAGTGGCAAGGGTTGTATCCATGACAATCAAGAAGAGAAACACAATTATTTCTGCTTTCTCTGGAACTTCATGATATCTTAATCCTGCATAATCCTAACTGGTTGTCCCTTAGTACCTTTGAAATGGATAGTAGTGTTAAAGCATGCTTTATTACATACTTCTTCACCTATTCACACAATCTGGACCCATGATGCCTTGCCATTTCTCCAACACATCAATTATGACCCCGTCTCAGAACCTTTTATTGGCTGTTTTCAAAGTCTGAATTCCACATCACCACATTCACTTAACCAGTCTCTCAGTCCATTCAGGTTTCTACAAAATAAGGTATCTTATCAGTCCAAAAATGTATTTTCTGCAGTTCTGGAGGCTGGCTTTTCTGATTTCAAGGCGTTAGAAGGTTGGCATCCAAACAAGACTTCACTTGCTCATACATACATACAGGCCACCTTGGGCTGTAACTTATGGTAGAAGAGATGGATAATTTCTTTTATACAGAAATTAATTCTATTCATGAGATTCTTAAGGATTCAATCCCCATGACCTAATATCTTCTGAAGCTACTTCTTAATGCCCACTAGAGTTTTGTTGGAGTCCACATGGTCTGCACAAGCCCTGACTCAGCTGTGGCCCCATGACTGTGGAAAACTGAAGGCATGAGAGAAATCTAGTAGGAATGTCCTCTGGACAAAACAAGGACACCAGCATAGGGAAGTACAAAAGGAAGAACTCAGATAATGAGCTAAAAGATATTCTTTGCAGGGAAGTATGGAAGGAAGAATTCAGATGAGTAGGTTAAAGATTCTGTTTGATCAAGCTCTGCTTTCAGTGCTATCTCTAGTAGCCAGCTAAACTATATATGTACATACATATATATACATACATATATATATGTATATATATATATCATATATCATATATATTCTAGCTAAACAATATATAAGCAGTAGTGGAGAAAAAACTGTTGTGCACTCTTGAAGCGAGTCCAGAGTTTTGTATCTTTGTAAATATCCCCCTTCTCATGTCCCTGTGATATCTATGTTTGTGCTGCCATGGCAGGGTTTATCATTTAACACCTGAACTAAGGAGAGGCAAATCTGCATCGTTACAGGTCATTTATTTAATTTTCTCATGGAGGTATTACAAATCATTTTTTAAAAGGGAAACAACTCAATCTACTTTGACATTTTAAAATCATTTTTAGTGGACATCCTAACAATGTTTTTGAAAAAAAAAATGACTCTAGAAAGTAGGTTTTCAAACAGCAGACAATGAGTCAATTATGATAGCAAATTACAATCAATACAATGATTTGAGATGGCAGGACACAAGGTAGAGAGTAAATAACTCTATTGTCACTCCAAAGAAACATTTGAATTGAAGTTGTCTCAGATAAGAGTCAATTGCCAAGGACTCTGAGACAACTCATATATTTCAAGGCCCTATTTACATGGATTGCTTCAATTCCAGAAATTTTCTTTCACTCTTCCACTATCCTATAGTAAATATAATAAAAGCTCCATTTGTAATTTTAAAGCTTTTAGTAAAACACTAACAGATAAAAGTAGATGGCATCAAATTCAATAACACATTTAACTCAATATTCCTCAAATATTATCAATTCAACATGTAATCAATACAAAAATAATTGAGATTATTTTAATATTCAAATTTCATCTGTCTTTGCTTTTCAGGCATGCTTAGTTTCAGGTATGTCACAGTCAACAGTAGCTAGTGATTCTGTGTAGAAGTCTTGTTATGTTCCAGGTGTGCTGGTCCCATTGTTCAGGCCCGAATTGTCCCTGTGATAGAAAAAACACAGCTTCAAATCTGTGATGAAGTCAACTGAGCCAACAAAAATACATGATTGTTATTCCACTCTCAATAAATAATTTTCATATAACTGTAGTCCATATTACATGAAGATATCCATAGCATTGTGGAACACACTGACATCACACAGGGCATAGACATGCTTCTAGACACTTGACAGTAGGTCCTTTGGGTTTCCCACTTACTGACTCTGGACACCTTCTCTAGATATTTTGCCACTTTCACTTCATTTAGATATTAGTTCTAAGGTTTTCTGTCCATGTTATTTATTATTTTCATCACCAACTTGGTGTTATTATTTAGCAGTCTTATAAAATATATCTATGTGTGTTTCCTTTTTGCATTATAATATGTTATTAGATTTTTTTTTGCCTTCTGGTTATGAGAGGGTCTAAATACTGGTGTGTCTCATAGAAGTAGCACATTTGCTTATCTCCGACTGACTCCTCAATGTCAAGAAACACATATGATGTGTAGCAAATTCTCAATAAATATTTATTCAGTTGAAAAGGGAAGAAAATAATGGAAAGGCCAAACACAGTGTATGTATTAAAGAAGTAATAGAAAAAGCTTTTTGATATGTGTGGTAGAGATAAGAACTGAGTAAAATGGACTAGAACAGAAAAGAATGCTGATTTAACATCACATCCCCGTGTGTTTCTTAATTTCTTAATGTGGGTTTTATAATACATCCAATAGGTCATTAGAAATATCTATAAAATGTTAAATAAAAGTATTTACATAAGAAGGAGTAATACGAACACTGTGAGTGGAAGTACTGGTTTTATTAGCGATCTTAACTATTTTGATATTAATGATTCCTTGACTACATCCCCAAACTCGTACAAATAAGAGTTTCTGGTGTACGTAATTTGTTACACTTCATTTGAAAGCAAAGCCCTATGAGGTCATGAGACAGTTTAGACTTATTATCTTTATTATGTAGTGCTGCTTTATCTGTTTCACTGAATAATATTACTCCAAACCCATCCATGGGCTCAATAACTGTACTGTGAAATTTCATCTACCTGAAAAAAAATTTCTAAATGTACAAATACATTTGGATGTAAGATTTTAGTGATTTCTATGAACTCCACAGCAATCTCAAAAGTGCCAAATAAAACTTCAAATAGCCCACACTCAAGTCTGTCAGATCTCACTGCTGTGAATTGACTAGGTTCTCCAAAGTATATGAATCTGTTTTTTCTTTGAAAAGAAATCCTAACATTACTAAAAAATTTTAAAGGTTTAATTTTGTGAAGAACTCTGCTGTAAAGTGTCTATAATTTTCCTAATCTATTGAAAAAGGACCAAAGTAATGTCAATTAAGGAAGTTTGAATAGCCCATTTATCAACACAAGGTCTTCTGAATGAGACAGGCAATGTTCTGAAATTATTAGCTCTTCAATTTCAATGAATGTTTCAATTTTATGAGAAAATCTCGAAAGGAAAGAATTAGGCCTGATTCTTATCTTCCCATGTATAAAATGATGAATCTACAGATTGGATCAAATGTTCCTCACTTTGTACTTGTGGGGTCAAATCTAACAAATGTCAAAGGGAACATGACAGCAAAGGAGAGAGCTGCTATGAATTGGGTGTTTTTATGGTGAAGACACAGCTGGTCAAGGGTACAACCTTGTGCTAATTCTGAATACTTTTATTGATAGATTTTTTTAAATATGGTTTCATTCTTGTGTTCTTCATACAGTTGTAAAACATCCATCAGTTTCTCATTTTCTCTAATGTGTGTGAAAGCTAATATTAATCTCTTCTTCTATGTCTCACAAGTCTAAACCTAACATGACAGAATAAGAATCAGATTTAAAATAGTCCTATGAACTCACAATTCCAAAGATTTCCCAAGAAGTCCAAAAAGCCATGTCAACTGCATGTGTAATCACACTGTATACAATCTTCATGGAGCCTATAAAGTAAGCATCAAACTTCTTGTTTAAAATGTTCCTCCTGTCCATATCATGTTTGGCCTAATTCTATTAACAGTCTCTTAGAAGCAACACTGGAATTTATTTGTGTGTGTTTGTGTGCACAAATGTAAGTGTATGCAGGTAGTTGTGTCCATGTATATAGTACAGAAGCCAGAGACAAACTTGGTGTGTTTATTTCTGTTACTTTCCATTTTATATTTTTAAACGATAGGATTGTCTCTCACCAAACTTTGCTGTCCAGGAACACCCTGAAGTATATGTTAGCACCTCTGTGGTTATAGACATGCACCACTGCAGTGAGTTTTCACATGTGTACTTGAGAACAAAACGTAGATCCTCTTGCTCTCCAGCAAGCCTTCTACCAGGGAGCAGTCTCCACAAACCCCTTTTGTTGTTTGTGAACATAGCCTGATTTTGACTATCTGATGTTCCAGGTCTGCATTCAAACAAAAACTTTGGTGCTTTCTTTGTAAGTGCACTGAAGACTGTGTACAGTGTGACAACACAAGCAATTGACGTGGCTTTAGGTACCTATCAGGGGATCTTTACAGCTGGGAGTTCACAGAGATAGTTTAAAGCTGCTTCTAGTTCTGTTGTGGTTTTGTTTTACTTCAAAGCAATTTTTCTTCATTATATTAATATTTCTTGTGTATCTCAACTTTCATTTTTCTTAGAATAATGATTCCACTGTCTTTATAAAATCTGTTACAGAGTTAAAACTTTGCAAAATAGTTTCATGCACTTTGTAAAAAAATTAATTTAAATGTACTTTTCATATCCCATCAGTAGTCTATATTTTCAGGTCTAAGTATTTGAGTAATATGCACTGAGATATCAAATTTTAGAATTTTCTGCCCCTGGAGAAAGTCTGATTTCTTTGACATATGCAAATATTGGTGTTTATGCTACATCTGTTTTAATGATGTCAAATTTTGTGCTTAGACAGTAACTTAAACGAAAACTACAGGGTGTAGTGGGGCCTTACACTTACGTCTTGCAGGGTTTGGAACAGGGCCCTCCCATACTTGTGAGTACCAAGATCTGCTGAAGCTGACTTGTCAGTTCTCCCTACCAAACTTCTTACTAAACAGGATTTCTAGCAGATTCCTCAGAGGTGCTGGTTCCTTAGTGTGTGAACTCCACTTTGAGGACAGCATGGGATCTCAGTACAGCTTTCATTAAAAGATGAAGAAATCACACCATCACCACCACTACCTCTACCTCAGGGTGTTCTGATAAACGAGAAGTCAATTGGTACAGTAAAAGCAATGCTTACTGAAAAATAGTGAACAACAGAACCCAACAAGTCCGAGCCCCCAATAAAACATTCTGCCTCCTTGCTGTTTCAAGGACCAAGTAGAGACCTAACTTTCTTAGGTTGAACCTTGGCTTAAAATATTTTTTTATTCTTGTTTCCTTATGATATTGTTTTTACTTTTTTTCCCCAAGCAATTTAATTTTAAAGTTTCTCAGAGCCTTGGGCTATGTTCACAAAATTATTTTTATTGTCATCTCATTCTTTCACTGTCACATGTTTTACACAGGTAGCTTAAAAAAGATAAAACATAGAAAGCATTACCAAATATTAGGAACAAATGTTAAACACTGTAAAATTCAAAATACCCTTTAAAAAATCACAAAGAAAGACTTTAATTTGGTTCACATAATATGATATTTTCAGAATTTCTAAAGCCATCAAAATTAGCCACTTGGCTAACGTTAATATAATCCCTTTTCTGTTTTTTGACAATTAAACCTTTAAAACACACACACACACACACACACACACACACACACACACACACACACACAGTCTCAATTCACCAAAGTATTTTTCCCTGTTGTGATTATGACCTCATAGAATTAATTTCCCAAAATAAAAATGATTAAATCCTGCAGGTGTTTGTACCATTGATTTTTTTCCATAATTCTGGGCAATGTTGATGTGAACACTGACCTAGGACCTGTGGCTGCATTGTGACCAGTTACCTGGTATTTCCAGTGAGCAGTCTATCAATAAAAGACTCTGCATGTAAAGACAGGAGTTTAACTGGAACTGAAATTGTGCTAGCATAGTCAGCTTTAGTTACTGTGTGGGGGACTATTTTATAGCCTTATTCTCTTTTGGCCAACTGTCATTGATTTTAATCTTTTTGTCTGTCCTTACACTTGCAGTAACACATATCAGGAGAATGAATACTTAATTCCATTCTTTCCCCATTATATCCTAATATTATCACTAGAAATAAGTGCATGCTATTTGTATTAGAGAACCACTGCAGAGGTGATGAAGATCCAGCACTGCTTATCTCCCTGAAGTTCCTTCTTCCCTGAAAAAGAGCTCCATACTCAAGTATATTTCATTATGTAAAGTGACACTATTTCAAATGCATCAAGGATGGTTCTTTTCTTCTAATGCCTTATGTAATGTAAAAAAAAATGCTTCTGAACAGTAAAGGTAATTTCAATGCATTTAGAAGAACAAGATAGTACTATAATACAAGCCCTCTCCTGTATGCAATAGGAAATGAGAGAAACCAGAAAGAAGAAAACTCTACCACAAATTAAAGAAAAATATCACTGGGAAGTTCCATCCAGGGAAATGTGTACAGATGCATGCTAATATGTGGATTTTATATCCTTTAGAAACTAATGTATCTACTAAATCCAGGCAGCTGTTAAAAGACTAGTTATTATGTATTATGGCTATAGCTGCTCATATGTGATATATGCAAAAGAATGTGAAGATTGCAGAAGATAATGTATGTATTACAAAGACAAATTTCTCACTTGAAGAATCTCTTTTGATATTTTTCAAAATAGTGACCATTATGAGTGGGAGTGAGCACATGCATGTGTATGTGGGTGTATTGGTCCTCTTAAGAATAATAAAGGTAGTCATTCTTAGACATTAGTAGAGAACCTGTAGGAAGAGGTGACTGATGAATTCAGTTGCAGGTAGCCCAAGCCTTCAAGCATCTGGCTGCAAAAAGAGGTGGGCCAGAACCTAGCAAGTGAAGTCTTAAGACAGCACCTGGGCTTCAGAGGCCCATGGCATGCATCCATATTAATTTTTTGAGAAACTTCCATACTGATTCCCTTAGTGGTTGAAGTAGTTCACATTTCTACCAGCAGTGTGTAGAGTTCCCTTTTGTCTAACTGCTTGCCAGCATTTCTTAATTGTTTCCTTAATGGCTACCATTCTGACTGTGGTGAGATGGAATAGAGGTGTAGTTTTGGTGTGCATTTCTCTCTTTCTTTAATGGATAGTGAAGTTCAACCTTTTTTTCACATACTTTTTGGCCAGTTATTGCTCATCTTTTGAGAACTATCTGTTCATTTTATTAGTTCATTTATTTATTGAATTGTTTGCTTGTTTTCCATTCACCTTTTGTTATTTTGCTCTTATTTGATTTTAGTTCTTTATGTATTCTAATATCAGTCATACTATGGTAATATATAATAATTACACATATAATAATACATAAAATGTATAAGTTATATATACATTAGCAAATACTTTGTCCCATTCAGTAGGCTGGATTTTCATTATATTAACTGTTCCTTTGCTGTACAGAAGCTTTTAAATTTATGAAGTTCCATTTGTCAATTGTTGATTTTCTAAGCAACTGGTGTCCTATTGACAAAGTCTTTGCCTATGTTGACATCTTTTATTTTCTTTTAAAATTTTTAGAGTATCACTTTAAACATTAGCATCTTTGATCCATTTGGATTTAGGTGTTGTACAAGGTGACAGATACAGATCTAGTTTAATTCTTCTATGCATGAACATCTATTTTGCTAACACCAGCTGTCTTTTCTCTGGTATGTAGTTTTGACATCTTTGTTAAATATTAGATTTCCGTTGATGCTTGAGTTTATATCTGGGTTTTGTATTCTATTTCACTGACATATGTCTGTTCTTGTGCTAAAAATGCATGTTCCTTCTTTTATGCCAGTTCCATTATAATTGAAACAAGATGTTGTAATATATTTAGCATTATTCTTCTAGATCAGGATTATTCTGAATTTCTGGGGTCTTTCATGTTTTCAAGAATTTGCAGATGATATGATTCTATGCATAAGAGATCATGATATTCCACCAGGAAACTCTGGGAGTATATAAATATTTTCAGCAAAGTTTGGGATACAAAATCAACAAAATTCATAGTCCTCCTACATGCCAATGACAAACACACTGAAAAAGAATGAGGGGAAAAAATCTCACTCACAGTTTTGTCAGAGGATCAAAGAGAGATGGCATAAGAGATAGAGCAATAGAGACATAGATTAGATAGATATATAATAGCTAGAGAGAGAGAGAGAGAGAGAGAGAGAGAATAAGAGAAAGATACACAATGAACACATTAAAAATGAAGAAAAAAAGAAAGAAATTGAGGAAGACAGTATAAAGTAAGAATAGCTCACATGCTCATAGATTAGATCATTATAGTGAAATGACCACCAAAGAGCAATGTGAAGATTCAATGCAATCCAAACTCAAATATCATTCTTTACAGAAATAGAAAAGTCTGGAAACAAAACACAAAAAAATAATCCTTCTTTAAATAATTTCATCCATGCATATGATACCCTCTGGTTACCTTCTTGTCATGCTTTACCGCTTCATATCATTACCAATAGGCCTTCCCTATCACTTTTCCCCCTTATTAATGACTTTTGGTGGTGTTGTATGTCTCATTTAGTTTAAACAGGGTCATTTATGTGGCTGTTGGATTCCAATTACCTATTATAGTCTGGTGGGGTCATATAGAGTACTAACTAAATCTAGAAAAAAGGCTAGCTGAATATATATGTTTTTGTGTTCGAGTCTCTTAAAAGTTTTCTGCAGGAAATCATGGCCAGGCCTAACATCAACTGAAGTCTCCAGAAAGAACATGGGGCCCCACAACAACAACAATTCCACGTGGACAATAATAATATCATTAAGCTGACAAACATCATCCACAGATCAGCTTTGAACTACAAGGTGCTCAGAGCAATTTTGAGATGACTAGCTGAGATGATCCAGTCTCAAAGACTACTTGAATAAGGACTTGAGATAAACCCTGAACTTTGGCATTATACACAGACTGGATAATGAAGGATATAGTTACCTCTCCTAGAATTTGACAATTAACCTAAAATTTTTCTTTCAGGATAAAGAAAACTTCACCCATACCCAGCAGGAAGCAATTTTAAGAATCGACGCCCACATTCCCAAAGAGGTGGTGTGGGGCAGGTGGTTTTTTGGTCTTTTTAATGGGTTTTTGGGTCTGGGTAATTTTCATTGTTTAGGGGGTTGGTTACAAGTTTTGTCAAGGGTTAGGAAAAAGGCTAAGCAAGGAGATTAGATTTAAGTTCTTATTTTAAAAAAAACAAGAAAAGAAAAAAGACAAACTAGACATTGGATTGGAAATTGTAAACAGTTATGCTATATGTATATTTCTAATTGTCATTTAACAATGAACAAATTTCTGACCAACTATTAGGATATAAAGAAATGAAAGCTAGTAGTTAGACATTACCATAGAACTTGTAGTCATATTAGATATGTTTTAAAAATTGAGCAGAGATGTTTTAGACAGGTCATGTTCAAACCCTTCAGAGATCTACAGAATATGGCATTTAAAATGTTTTAATAACTTAGAAAATTTTTCTTTTTGAGACATGTCGTCTCCTGGCAGTACCAATCTACTTCAGAGAAAATATGGGCATTGAAGAAACTGCATATGGAGTCAACTTTCATTGTGCAAAAGTTAGCCACTTGACAACAAAGTATCCTCGAATCAACAGGACAAAATGACAGACAGAACACGAAACAAGGACTACTGATTCTTGCCAAAACAAGTGTGGTTATGGCTTTATCAAAAGCATCTTCTGAGGCAGGACAATATGGCCCATCCTGAAGTGCCTTTGCATCCGGAAAAGGTACGGTCCCTTTTCTTCGAAGACAGCTTAACAGGCAGAGGGCCGATGGATTCTGTTATGCAATGGAACAGCAGCTGAAAGTTCATGCCTCTAGAAAGTAGACTGGCATTTAATAGAGGGATGTGGAGAAGAAGGGATGCTGAGATGAAGCCATATATACACACACAGCCAAGAAGAATGGACAGCTGAATTTAAAAACTGTCAACAATTTCCAGAATTTAAAATCCTGAATCATGACAGGACACTAGTGGAATTCAGGTGTTTCTGGTACATGGACTGCTCTCACCCAATGTGAGGTTGAACTGTTGACCTTGTGTACATCCTACTTCACAAATGAGTCTGTCAGATACATTAAGCCTATAGGCTGAAGATGATGCCCCAACACTGCGGAGAAACCTCAGGTGACTGCCCAGGCAGCTGGCTGTTTCTGTCAACTCACAAATTTTTTGGAAGTTGCTTGCATGCACTTCCTGTTTTTATTTTTGTTAGCTAATATTATTCCCTTCTTGGGTCTCTGAGGAGTTGAAGATAGTTAGTTATGGTTGAAGATTAGTTAGTTATAGTTGAAAATTAATTAGGATAGAAAGTACATTAGATGCATCTTGGATTTGCCAAAATAGGATAGATAATGGAATTATTTTCTGTGATTTGTCAAATACCTGTTTAGGTATTTATTACTTGTATATATTGTATATAGTTATTGTACTTTTGTATATAGTTTTTCTTTTGTTAGTTATAACCTTTTGCTTTTTTTTTTCTTTTTATTAAAATAGAAAAGGGGAAATGTGGTGGTAATCTAATTGTACTGAAATGTGATTTTGATTTTATGTTAATAAATAAAGTTGCCCGGGGGTCAGAGCTATTAGAGCCATAGCAAGAGTGTGGCAGTGGTGGCACACGCCTTTAATCCCATAGATCTCTATGTGTTCAGGAATACAGCCAGCATTGGAGACATATGCCTTTAAGACCTAGGGGGCTGTACATTCAGACAGTGATGAGGCAGTCACGTGTTTGGGTTTACAACCAATGAGAAGGCAGAATGACTGGAAAATCGATTGACAGACAGGAAGTAGCTCTCTTTCGGGAAGCTGGGACACTGCAGGCAGAAGGGTGAGATTTTAGCTCTGAGCTCTGACCTCTCGGCTTTCTCCTTTACATTGTTTCTGTGTTTCTTATTTAATAAGACGGTTAGTTACATCTATAGATCTAGTTCTATCCCATGCAGGGTCCCCAATTGTCGGTACAGCATCCTTGAGATCCCACAAGCCCAGGTCAGCTGTCTCTGCGGGTTTTCCTGTCATGATCTTGAACCTCCTTGCTCATGTAATCCCTCCTCCCTCTCTTCTACTGTACTCCCTGAGCTCGGCCCAGTGCTTGGCAGTGGATCTCTGCATTCGCTTCCATCATTTACTGGATAGATATTCTAGATGACAATCAGGGTAGTCACCAATCTGTTTACAGGAGAAGGCAAGTTCAGGTACCCTCTCCACCAGGTTTCTCCCTAACCTCATAATGTCTCCCTCTATGAAGATATTTCTTTTGCCGGGTGGTGGTGGTACATGCTTTTAATCAGGAGGCAGAGCCAGGTGGATCTCTGTGAGTTCAAAGACAGCCTGATCGACAACAGAGCAAGACCAAAACTACACGGAGAAACCCTGTCTCAAAAAACCGGAGAGAGAAAAAAAAAAAGATACCTCTTTCATTGATCTCCCTCTCCTTCCCTCCCCCAACTCTCCCATCCTGTTCTCTCATGTCCGCATCCCCTCACCTGCAGTTTACCCAGATCTCAACTATTTCCCATTCCTAGGGCATCCAATCTCTACTAGGGTCCTCCTTGTTAGCTAGCTTCTCTGGACCTGTGGATCATAGTCTCGTTATTTGCTTTTCATCTAATATCCACTTATGCATCTTTAAGTTCTCACAATAAAAAAAAAGACAGAGGAAATGTAAACAACTTGATGCAGCTCAAGAGTTTTGGAAAAAAAAAGAACAAACCAAATTCAAACCAAGGAAATGGCAAGAAATAACAAAAATTAAATAATTAGAAACAAGTAAAACATTACAAAAATCAATTAATGTAAGAGCTAATTATTTGAAAACATAAACAAAATAATCTGACAAGTAGCCCAAATAACCAAGAATGAGACAAAGTAACAGAAACAAAGTTGAACACGAAACATTACAAGAGACAACAAAGGAATTCAGAACATTATAAAGGAATACATTCAAAGCCTATATTAAAATATAAATCTCCCCAAAAAATGAATTTCTAGACTCATCCAAACCATCAAAGTTAGTCAAGAGGAGATGAAAAAATTAAATCCATAATAACTAAAGAGACTAAAATAATAGTAAAAAGTTTTCTAATTAAAACACCACAAGGCCAGATGGATTCACAGCAGAATTCTATAGACTTTCAAACAAAGACTAAAACCAATACTATTATGGTGGTTTGAATAAGATTGGCCCACATACACATATATGTTTGAATGTTTGATTCCCAGTTAGTAGAACTATTTGGGAAGAAATTGGAGGTGTGGTCTTGCTGAAGAGGGTGTGCCACTAGGGGTAGCATTTGAGGTTCTTAAAGCCTGTACCAGGTCCAGTTTTTCTCTCACTCTGCCTTTCACTTTTGGATCAGATATGAGCTCGTAGCTACTGCTCCAATGTCATGCCTGTCTGCCAGCCAACAATGCTTCCCTCCATGATAATCATGGACTGACCCTCTGAAACTGTTAACAATCTCTCAATTCAATGCTTTCTTTTGTAAGCTGCTATAGTCATAGTGTCACCTCATAGTAATAGAACAGTAACTAAAGCAGATTCTTAAATTATTTTAGAAAAGTAGAATCAGAGTGAACACTTCTAACTCTTAATAGCAAAACAAGGCGAAAACAACAGCAAAACAGAAAACCAAAAGCCACTATCCCTGATGAACATAGTTTTAAAAATCCTCAGGAAATACTTGCAAATTGAAAGCATGCATATACCAAAAAATCATACAACAAAATCCATTTGGCATTACCCAAGAGATCAAGAGTGGTTTAATGTAATTGTTGTGCAAATGTAATAAATCATAGAAATGGAAATAAAAACAGATATTGTGTGGTTATCTCAATAGTTTAGAAACAGACCTTGGTAAAACTAACATGCTCTCATTGATTGAAGAACAAAAACAAAAACAAGGGAGAGTAGTACTGGAGGAAATATACCTCAACACAAGAAAGGCTATATACAACAGATGCACAGCAAACATCCTAAATTGAAAACAACTTGATGAAATCCCGTTACAATTAGGAACAAAACAGGGCTGTGTAATAATCTACTTCTTTTTAATATGGTGTTTGATGTACCAGCTGCAGCATTAAGACAAAACCAAGAAATTAAGTGATATCAATGGGAAATTAAGAATTCAAATTATTCCTATTTACACATATTGTATGTCACAAATCTCAAACATTTTACTGGAAAATTATTAGAAAGATCAATACATTCAGCAAAAATTAACTTATGAAAATCAATAGTCCCTCTATTTACCAGTAACAGGCATTCTGACATAGAGATGATAGCAACACTCCCATTCACAGTACCCTGAAAAAAATTGTCACTTAAGTTAACAAAGGATATGAAATATTTCTACAATGAAAACTATAAATTTCTGCAGAAGGATATTAAAGAAGATACTAGAAAATGGAAAATTGTACTATGCTATGGATTGGTAGAATTAATATTGTGAAAAAACCATCATAACTAAAGCAATTTATAGAGTCAATGAAATCCTAAACAAAATCCTCACATATGGATGCATAAAAGATGCCTGGTAGCCATAAAGCATTTATGTGCAATAAGGACAATGTTGGACATATTATCCCAACAGATTTCAAGCTATCTTACAGAGTCATAGTAATAAAAACACCATGGTACTGGCACATAACCAGACATGTATAACAATGAAACAAACTAGAAGATTCAACCTGAGTGTGCATAACTGCAGTCATCTGATATTTGACAAAGATGCCCAAAATATACACTGGAGAAAAGACAGTCTTCAACAAATGGTGCTCAAAACTATATGTATACAGTACACATGTAGAAGAATTAGCCATGTACCAATCATCCTCCACAAAAATCAGCCAAAAATGGGGCCAGGCAGTGGTGGTGCACTCCTTTAATCCCAGCACTTGGGGAGACAGAGCCAGGCAGATCTCTGTGAGTTCAAGGCCAGCCTGGTCTACAGAGCAAGATCCAGGACAGGCACCAAAACAACACAGAGAAACCCTGTCTCAAAAAAAAAAAAAAACACAAACAAACAAACAAACAACAACAACAATAAAATCATCCCCAAATGGAAAAAGTAAAAGGTTTCTGTGGAGTAGATGAACCAAGCAATCAAATGAAGAGGACATCCACAGGATATGAGAAAAGATTGCCAGCTGTGTATCTGAAAAAAAAAAAAAACAACTAGAAAAATCAAGGAAACAACTTATGGGTCTGAACAGATAGTATTCAAATGAATAAATAAAAATGTCTAAGAACTATCTTAAGAAGTGTTTCTTAGAAATTAGGTATATATAAATTTAAAATACTTTGAGATTTTATCTTATCCCAGTCAGAATGGCTGTGATCAAGAGAACAATTGAAAACAAATGCTGGTAAGGGGTGTAAGAAAGGGGGCACTCTCACTTGCTCTTAGTGGCACTGCAAACATTATAGCCACTGAGGAATTCAGGGTGGAAAATTCTTAAAAAGCTAAGTGTTGATCAATCACATGACCCTGCTCTTCCACTTCATGGCATACACTCTAAAGAATTGATATCCTACTACAGAGACACTAGCTTGGCCATGTTTGTTGCCTCTGTTTTCCACAATAGCTAGGGAATGGAAACAACCTAAATATCCCCCAAGGGACAAGTGGATAATGAAAATGGGATACATATACACAATATAATACCATGTAGCTATAAAGAAAAAAATAAAATCTGAAGCTAAATAGATAGAACTTGTATTACACTGAGTGAGGTAACCTAGACCTAAAAGACAAATGCTTTATACTCCTTCCTATTTGTGTATCAAAACACTTTTTAAAAACAAAGACGTAACACATGAGCTGTTTCTGACATGTTAGTTATTAAAGCAAACCAATGGATTCCTGGTTGTTGACTTACAATTTAGTTGATACTGAAGTTATTTCTACATCTCAGAAGTTCTCATTCTGAAAGGTGGTGCATAGTGCTAACTGTAGAAGTTACCATCTTATTAACACAGAGCCAATACGAAACACAGAGCCAATGCAAAGATGAAAGTCCAAGAGGTCAGAGCTAAGAGCCTTACCCTTCACTGCCGCAGCTATCCTCTTCAGCCAAGAGACCTACTTTCCTGTGTGTTTGTCTTTATATAGACTTTCTGTTCTGCCTTCTCATTGGTTGTAAACCCAACCACATGACCGCCTTGTCACAGCCTGTCTGTACAGACCATCAGGTCTTCTATGGTTAGTACTGAGATTAAAGGTGTGTGTCTCCATGCTGGCTGTATCCTTGAACACACAGAGATCCGCTTAGCTCTGCCTACCAAGAGCTGGAATTAAAGGCGTGCACCACCACTGCCCAACTTCTGCAATGGCTTGCTATTAGCTCTGACCCACAGGCAACTTTATTTATTAACATACAAATAAAATCAAATTTCAGTACAAATAAAATATCACCATAGCTAACTGAATAAAATGGAGCTGGTGACTATATGCATCGTACATTGTGACAAGGGCTTGGCTCTTGACAGTAAACATGAACCTGAAAGATTTGACTAAACAATGACATAAAGATGATAAAAAAGGTTGCTTATATTGAACAGATGAAATTATTCAGTTTAATATACTTAGGATGTTGGAATTTCCCCAAATGACCCATACATTATAGGTTTAGTGTCCGCATGATGCTACTGTTACATAATGGAACCTGTGAAATATTATCCCTGATAGATGGTCTTATGTCACTGAGGGCATGTTCTTGTCAGGAATTTTACGTACTCTGCTTCTTGATTGATAGTGAGGGTTTTACTTTACTAATGAGTCTAAAAGTATATTCTGCCTTGACCACAAGCCCAAAGCAAAAACCCAATCAACTGAGGACAAGAACATTCTGAGCTATGAGACAACATAATCATTTTCTCTTTATCATTTCAGTATCTTGGATATTGCATTAAAGGCATGGATGCTCACCTTTTCCCAGTCTGGAAGAAAATCACTACTACACACTGGCTTCTAGTCTCTCTCTTATTATAGAAGATACCCCATGATTAAGTTTTCAAAAACATACTGTTTGGGTATCTAATTGATGTGCAAATAATTATTAGCAGACACAGTCTCATATCATTAACTGCTTCTTGATTCTCCATTTCAGAAAAAGTAAAGAGCAATACTAATAGACTTTCACTGACATGCCTGGTGGTACTCTAAAAAAAGTTTCTTTTGTCCCATTAAAAGTAATAGACCTTATTGAAGGCTGAGATCATGTGGTTACATTTAAGGAATTTCAAACTGATTCCAGACCTTAACCCAACTTGAAATCATTTCAGTTGAAATTATCTCCTACATTTATTCTCAATTTTCTTATCTATCTGAATCTGGGTCATCAAATGTAACTTAGCATACCCCTGGAATCATTCTGTGATGTCCAGATTCTAGAAGACAGCTCTTTTACCAAATCTGCTAGTTTACCTATTTTTCTCTCCTCACTGATTAAGGACAATAATGATGAAAATAAAGTATGTTAATGCAACAGTCAGTCACTAGGAATAATGCAAATTAGCAGAGGTTAGTGGAAATGGAGAATGTATGTGCTGGACATGAATCAAGTTTTGCTAGGCTAAGTGGTCGTTTTGGGATAATGAGGTATCAACAATAGTAAATGGGAGATTTGAATGTTGCAATCACTTTAATAAGCTATTAACAAACCCCAAGTGCTGTAAAAGTTGTCAGTAGACATGAAACTGTGGTTTACAGGCACATGGGAATGGCTCAGCTTTTCTTTGTGGTTCTGGAAATGCTGCAGGCACAATGGCAAGCTGCCTGATTGCTGTTGAATCTTCCTGTATTTCATTTCAAATACACATGATAAACCACAAAGCAAAGACTATATATTTCATAAGCTTCCTCTTAGTGAAAAGCTGCCAAAATGTTTTTCTTTCTAGTTACTACTTCCAAATATATCATTAGAATTATTCCTTTCCTCATTGAAGAAAACAAAAAGGAAATTATGTTCTCATGATTCCCGCCCCCCTTGGCTTCTACTAAGTTACACAAACTTTGAAGTATGTGCTGCTTAAAATAGGACATCCTAAGAAAGTAAGGGGGTACTTAAGTAGTAGTGTCATTATTAGGAATCCCAGGATTCATTAAAAACATTGTTTTGTTAAAAATTCTAAATATGAAAGTGGGTACCCAGTGTTAATAATGCGCAACATATATACGGTTAGAAGGTAGACTGGTTTCCCTGTAGCATGGATTATACTCACTTAACTGTGGTTCTGTTTGCTTCATATCGATGTTGCTTACTTAGAACAGAATTCAGCAAAGAAGAAATCTAAACATTTGTGGTATGTGAGGTGTTGATTTTTTTCCAACTAAAAACAAATATCTAGTACTAAGAATGCAGTGATTTATAATCTGGATTTCAAAACAGAACATTGTAACTTATAACATTTTTATATAATAATATGTAAATAAATAAAATTGGCCATTCTCAGCCAATGTCCTGCCTCTGTAATTTTAATACAGCATTATGATGTCCAATATTTATGGAGTTTTCCTGAAATCATAGGCATTTTCCTGTAATCCAAACATGGAAGGATGATACGACCCAGTGAAAATAAGGCTTTGCAGAAAATCAGCATTCTTCAGATACAGCTTTTCTGATACCTCAGCTTTTATTGATAGCTATTTTGTTGCTGAGGAGAATATACCTGATACTCTTGTTTCAACACTTTCACCTTTTTGTACGTTAATCCTTGAATTTCTTTTCTCCACGTTGACCCCTGTCCTCTTGTACTCTGTCTGTGTACTTTGAGCTTTTTTTCCACTCCCATTGGAGTTGTTCACTGACTTGTTGAGGGTTCTCATTGGTTTTGATTCTTCTCACAAGAATTGTCCCTTCAGGCAGTTTTAGCAAGTATTTCCTTCCATCTGGACATAGGCATTAGGTGGTGTTAACTTCAGTTCAAGGACTTTTTAAAACCTTATTGCACAACTGGGCAGATATGTTACTTCTCTGAAACCTCATTAATGTACTTTTCCTATTTAGTCCAGTGAGAGTAGCTTCTTGATTTTCTATTTTTTCAAAGAGAAAATGCAAACCCACCTTACTTTTAAAACATATCATACCAAAATAAGTACAATGAATGTAAAAGTTCAAGAGTGGGCCTGATAAAGATAGGGAATGTTTTTTGTTCCTGTGGTTTTTAAACAATTTTAAGAACAATGTTGTTTCACAAGTTCAAATTCTTGAGAGCATCAAGATCTGAAATGAAGTAGTAATTGCCACTAGTAAGTGATAGATTAAAAGCAACTGAGAGTTTCTAAAGTGCCTAGGCGTATAAAATAATGAAGTGTGGTATTAGTGTAAAAAAGAAAATTGCTGAAATTATGCTGCTTTAATTCCATCTTAGAAAAAGCTATCATGGTTGAATCAGTAATGTTGTCTCTTATTCTCTCTAAAAATGAATATGACAATTTTTTTTCACAACTCTTAATATGGTATAACAAAGAGGCTCATCCAACAGAAGTGGCCAGTGAGATTTCATCTGCAAACGCTGCAGAATACAATGATCTGCAGTCAGAAATAAATACATCTAAAACATCACTAGGATGTAAAATTATTCATTGTTATACAGAATCATAATTCAAAAGAAGAGGTTAAGGGAAGGAGGAGAGCAGATCTGTCAGTGGGCTCATCTTTCTTAATTATCTTTCAGCTTGATAATTTCAAGGTCCAATGTCTTTTCTAACAAAAGAATTTCTTTGGAAATACTAATTCTAAAGTAGGAATGGAGCATTTCAGGCCCCTTGGCAATACTGTCGAAAGCAACCAAGGCATTTTTGTTGCCATTCATATGTGTACATAGTGTCCTGTCTGTCTTTCCATGTTGCTCATGTATGTGGTGTGGCACCTACTCTATTCTTTGATTATTTTATTCTTTTCTTAAAGTTGAATTAAAAAGCAGCAATAATCAGACTTTTTAAAACTTATTTTTGTCCTTGTTATAACACAAATAGAATTTCTGGAACCTAGGGACAGAAGTATCCAGGAGGTGTTTTACTATCTCTGAAGCAAATTTCAAAAGAGACCCTGAACTATTAATTTTACACAAGTTAAAAGTTGTCCCACAGTATTTTTGGAAAATGCACACCATATTTGTGAGCTACTCACCTTTACTCCATACCTTTCTCTCATTCTACGTTCCTGTTTTTTCTTTAGTGTGACACAAGCTTTCCTTCTGTATCAAAGAGGAAAAAAATATCCTGGTCAGTTACTGCCCGAAATGATCTTGAGTTATTCAAGAATATGAAATAATTTATCACATCATAAACCAGATGACTCTCCTGAAGCATTTAATTATCACACACTGTTGACTCCAGGGAAGGTCTATCTAAATGAACTACAGTTGTCAAGACTCCCTGAAAATTTATTTCACTGTCTGTGAGTCTGAGAATATCATATCATGCAACCACTCTGGCTCATGCAAGTTACACCTCAGTTCTGTTGTTCTGATTACCTACAAATATCAGGACTAAATAGTTTTGTTTTCAATCATTGCCACTAAAAAATAGAGTGATAACCTAATGTGTGGTGTAGTACATATACTTAGATAAAATAAGTCAGATTTAATTGTAAGTAGAAAGACTTTTATTTGGTTTGAAGTTATTCACCTAACTCTCTGGGATACAGTTTGAGTGCAGGACATGCTATATCTTTTACAGTATTTAACTTTGAAGTAATTTGACAAATCCATATGTTGTAATTATCAGAACAATACTGATCTATGGTACTATCCTTTCAGCCTGGTTTCCATGAGATTTGTGAAGTGAAGATTTACATCTTGTAAGCTAATGTGTTGTGTATATGTGTGTTTGTGTGTTATCTGCATGTGTATGGGGGTGCACATGCCAATGTTCATGCACTGTCACTCTTTATCATAAATTTTGAGAGAGTCTTTCACTAAACCTGATGCTTGCCTTTCCAGCTGAGATGAATGGCCAGTGAGCTCCAAGGATATACCTGTCTTCCTTCTTTAACCTTGGCCTTACACACATGGCTGGTTATGCTCAGCTTGTACAAGAGGACTGGGGAGTTGAACTTCAGTCTTCTAGCTTCCACAGAAAGCCTTGTTATCCACTGAGCTGTCTCTTTACCCACTTATCTTATGAGCTTCACAGACATACTGCTTCAAATAACATCAGGAATCAATGTATGCTGCAAATAATTAGTAATAATATGTCTAAGTATTGGAGAGAGTTGTTTACAGAGCATTTACTCTCTCTATATAAAATAACTTCTGACAAGTACATTCCACTTTAGTTATATTAATTGTACATCTAGTACATAGAATGAAAAATACAATCTCCAATGATGGCTTCAGAATGAGCCATAAGTGTGTGTGCTCCTCAGCTTACATCTTGCAATTTCCCACTGAGAAGGGTTGTCTTTGCCAAGTTGTGGAGCAAGGACTTTATAGCATCTATGCACTGATTGTGATCATTAATCAGTGTTGGTATTTATTATCTCACTTTCAAAGAGTTTGTCCTTTCGGAACACATTCAAAAGCAGAAGGTTGAAGAAGTCCTTTGTAATCACTAGAGGCACCATTTGGTTATGTGAATTTTAAATAAATAGTAACCAAGTTGACTCACTGATCATATTTGTTAGATTTTTTATAAACTTCTTTAATTTGTTTTAGCTTTAAAACAAGTTCAACATGATCTTTTACAAGTAAAACCATTCTATGTTGATTTTCATATTTTAGATGAAAATGTAAACTTCAAACTTCAGGCTTTATGTAGATGTGGAGGGTGAGAAGAAGCTCCAGTTCCTTGGAGAAGATTTCAGTGATTTGACAGCTCCTTTGACTGGGGCAAGTTTAAAAGTAGGTGCCCTTCTGATATCAACTCCAGGATGACTTTCCTGAGCCTCTCATGGTCTTCCATATAAGGGAGAATGGAAGATTCTAGTAGTGAAGTTTTGTGCTCATAGTATAGTTCCAAAGATATCACCACAATTTTTGAGGATTTAGAAATTAGAGGATGCTGGGCACTGTTGGCACACACCTTTAATCCCAGCTTGGGAGGCAGAGGCAGGCAGATCTCTATGAGTTTGAAGCCAACCTCTGCTACAAAGTGAGTTCCAGGAAATGCTCTAAAGCTACAAAGAGAAACTCTGTCTCAAACAGCCAGAAAAAAAAAAGAAAGAAAGAAAAGAAAAAAAAGAAATTAGGGGAGATATTTAGATACAATGTGACAAAAAACCCATAATTTTCTGGATTACTTTTGCTACATAGAAAACCTTGGAATACATGACCATGTATGGTATTAAAAGATGCTGCATAATATAAAGGCATCATTCTTTATCTTCTAAAGAAGAAATAAATTTTTTTTCTGTGAAGTCACCAGCATCACTATGTATTTCTGGACTACAATGCAAAAGGACAACACACCTTATTTTATTTTTAGTTATAAAATTATCATACAAGTTTTTAGCCATCATTATGGCATTTTTGAACAAAGCATGTTTTAGTTCCCATTATCTTCCCCACATACTGCTACCTTTGAATCTTCAAGACTCTGCATTTTTGAACCTACACTACAAAAATTGAGATGGCAATACAGTGAAATGGAAATTGGACAGATAACATATATTCTGTATTTCTCTGACTTATTGACAAGAGTGAATATAATGATACATTACAATTACAGAACCTCAATTAGTGAGACAATGTAAGTAATATAGTACTAGATGGGTTTTCAGGAGAAATCAAAGAGTTACAAATATAAAATTAAGGGTGTCAATAGAGAGACTTATCTCAGTTGTTCATTACAACATACCAAATAGTGTTGTAAATAAATTGGAGGAGCAGTCTGTGGTGGCTCACATCTGTAATTTCAGCACTCAAAAGGTCAAAGCAAGAGGGTTCCTATGAGTTTAAGCCAAAGTTATGTGAAGACTTCTAGGAAAGCCTGTCTCAACAGGCTTATTTTATGTTCAGGAGGTTGAGTAAATTTTATAAAAGATATAGTCTTTTATAAACACAATGTATTTTGTTCTCAATTCGTTGTCATCATATTAGAATTGTGTCTTAAATTCAGATCTTAGATTATGAGTAAATGGTAGGCATGTAGGTAGGCATAAAACTTTCCATATGAACTAAAGTACAATTTAAATGCATGGTTTATTCCCATCATAGGTTCTTGGCTATGTAAAATATCTATGACTTCACTCAGTCAGTTACAAGGATTTTTATTTTCTCTTGTAATTCCCTTTACTTATTCTTTTAAAATATTTTTCATTAGTAGAAGTGCATTAGGGCTCAGTATGCATTTTCAAACAGTTTGTTGTTGCTGAGTCTCTACCACCCCTCTTCATCCCCTTCTATCCTTCCACATTTTATAGCTTCAATTCTTATTTTAGGTCATGTGTGTTCTGTTGCATATCCTCACACTAATTCTGCAACAACTGGCTTGTTTTTCTCATGGTCTTCTTTTGAGTTTCACAGCCCATACTCACACTCATGCCCATATATATTCATGTATATAAACATCAAAAACTAGGATGGGATGTACCTAAGAGAGATAGCATATAATATGTATCTTTGACTCTGAGTTATCTTGCTCTTTCTAATACTTTACATATCTATCCATTTTCTTGAAATTTCCAGTTTCATTTCTTTACTACTAATGAATTCCATTGTGTATATACAGTCTATATTTTTATAATTGATCCATCTGTTGATGGGCGTCTAGGCTTGGGTAAGACAGAATCTGAAAGTAGTTTTGATTTATATTCAGCTGATGGCTAAGGATGTTGAACATTTTTTCAATACTATGGCCTCTTGTTACTGCACTGATATTTATTCTTATGATAGACAAAGTCTTGAAAAACACCAACCATTGAAAATTGTTATTCAACTATTTTAATGAATGCTTTAAAAATTAATTTGCAATTTCTTTATCATTTCCCCCCAGTGGATGACCTATGTGTTATTTATATTAAAAAAAACTTACATAGTCACAAAGTCATAATCTTTTCTCAAGATCCTCATTAAACAGAAATTTTTGCTTCTATACTTCTTCTTCCTCCTCCTCCTCCTTCTCCTTCTCCTTACTCTTCTACTCTCCTTCTCCTTCTTCCTCTTCTACTTCTTCTCCCCTTAGCCCAATCATTGTTCTGAATTCTCCATATGACTCTTCCCATTATTCAGCTCAAATGTTTCTCATTACAGCCATGTATTAGTCATTACCTCAAAGAGCCCCACCTCAGAATACTCCACAGTGAAGCAACAGAAATAAAAGCTGAATTCTACATCAAAATATTCTCTTCTCTCAATTATAATACCACCTCTCCTTCTTCTTCTCCCTTTCCCCATTTGGTACACTTTTGGTTTTCCTTTTATACATTCTAATGGCTATTTTTAAAAGTTTGTGTTTATTTATTTATTCATTATCTCTTTGTGTGTGTGTACAAATGTATGCAGGTGCACTTAAAAAAAGAGGTTATTGAATCTCCTGGAGATAAAACCACAGGCAGCTATGAGATGCCCAATATGGGTGCTAGATACTAAACCTTAGTCCTCTGTAAGATTGGTAAGTACTCTTAACCACTGAACCATTTCTTCAGTCATTCTGCTTTTTAACCACACAATTAGTTAGTCTCTGCACACACTTTTCTACCTCACCTTGATTCCAAAATTGTTTAGCTACACTTAATTGAAATTATTTCATGTAAGGAATTTTTTGTGTATTGCAGGATGATTGGAAGAATCACTGACCCTTTTCATCCTGGATTCACTTAGTAGCCTCTTCTTTCTTGTAAACACCAAAAAGTTCTCCAGAATTTGTCATATTTCCACTTCTCCTCATGAAAATGTACAGTATCATCTTCTTTGTGTGTGCCTGTGTCCTTACCTTACATGTTTTACCTAATGTCCACCTCTCATAGTTGCCCATACTTGTCATAGAGATCCAACAAGATGTCATTTCATATTTTTATTTCTGGATTTAAGAGTGTTGCTTAAAACACTCACGAAATGATTTCCAATTTTGCTCAGCATGATTCTGTTTGACCAGACCTGAGATGTACATCTACCTCAGTATGACCAGTATTCCTTGACTTCATACATTCTTTCCCTCTACTTTTGTCTTTCCCTTAGTAATCTTAGATCTACTTTTGGTATCCTGAAGATAGTATTCAGGGCACTGCTCCCCGTTTGTTCCATTGGGGGCCATTTGTTTATAATCTGTTTTACAATCACTCATCTCCACTGATCTACTGATTGCATTTGTAGTGTGTGTTTTGAACTGGTTTCTTGGAGAGCTCGTTCCCTCTGGATCCAATAACTTACAATGATCAGATTTTTAATACTTATTAGTATTTTGTGTCTCTTAATAGTACTGAGTTAATGAAGATGTTTCAAAACATGTTTCATGTAATTTGACTATATTCCCTCTTTTCCTTTCCTCTCTCCTCTGCTCATTAGACCACTAGAAATTTTTGCATCTACTTTTATATTATATACATTTATGTATGTATGTATGTGTGTGTGTGTGTGTGTGTGTGTGTGTGTGTGTGAATGAAAACATGGTATTTGCTGGTGGCCATATCAGAGGAGCAGCAGATGACAAATGACTTCAGATTATCAGCCTACCAGGAGGTGAATCTAGGATACGCAAAATTACAAGATCACAGACTCCAGAGTGTCTTTTGCTTTTGCTATGCCCTTACATATTTGCTGCTGCCATCTTTCTCTAATTGTGTGAATGGGTGTAAAAGAACTGATTGAGAAAAATGTCTTGCTTGCTCATACTCTGTTAATCTGTAACAAGATGCTTAGATATAAACGTGTGTAGGTTCTTGGGATGACATTGTTTTGATAATGTAATGAATATGAAAAATATGTTTTTACCTGTAGTCATTATAATCATTCACTTGAAAATAGAATGTAACCACAGGGTAATTTTTTAATGCCTGAAATATTTTGTTAGGGTATATAAACTGTAGAGGAAAAATAGAGAATCAAGAGAGAAATAGATAAGAATAAAGATAGAAATCATTAAGAGAGTATGTGAGTGCCTTTTCCCTACTAAGATAAAAAGTCATAGTATGATCTGTGGATTTCTTTCAAGTCCTGTGCTGCTAGAGGCTGGACCCCCAGGCAGTGGTAGGTATTTATCTTTCTATGCTTTTTTTTTGAGACAGGGTTTCTCTGTGTAGCTTTGTTCCTTTCCTGGAACTCACTTAGTAGCCCAGGCTGGCCTCAAACTCACAGAGATCTGCCTGGCTCTGCCTCCCAAGTACTGGGATTAAAGGCATGCGCCACTACTGCTTGGCAACAATTTCATTTTTTATTGCTTCTTAAAATTCCATTTCATATAAGTATTATATTTTCTTTATTTGTTCCACTATTGACAATAATGTTATTGATTCCATAATTTAGCTATTGTGAATAATACTGAATAACCACTAATACGTAAGAAACTCTGATATATTGATTTTGAATCTTTCAAGGAATATAACTGTGTCATGTGGCATTTCTCTTTTCAAGCTATGAGTACCTTCCATCCTAATTTCCTGCCTGGCTGGACTAGTTTAATCCCCATTAGTCATGTACAAGGATTCTCTTTTCCCTGCATCCTCACCAGTATTTATTATCATTCATTTTCTTAAGCATAGCCATTTACATTGAGGTGAGATATAATCTCAGTACAATTTAGATTTACTTTCCTTCTGATACCTAGTGATACTGAACATTATTTTATGTGTTTATCTGTCACCAGTACTTGATATTTTAAGAAGTGTCTGCTGATATCTTTAGTATGGTACATTTATTGACTGTTGTTTGGTTTCTTTGTATTAAATATTTTGATTCCCTTGTATCTTCTAATTATTATAATTGTATGTAGTGAGTGAAGATTTTCTCTTGTTTTATAATCTGTCTCCTTAATTGGAGGTTTTCTTTGTTGTGGAGAACTTTTTAATCCATTCAATCCTAACTATTGGAATCCTTGCTTATGCTATTGTCTGTTGGAACATGGTACAAGAATGGAGTCATGTGAAGAGAATCCTAAGTGCTTGTAAGAAAACAAGGTAAGAGTCTTGTGACATCAGTTTCTTCAGAACATGAAAGTGTTCTTGTATTCCAAAGTGTAGCAGATAGGACTGAATTTATTTTAGATTATTTATTACAATTGGCTATTATTTGTTTATAAGCCTCTGTGGAAAAACATGTTTTGCCACATGGTGCTTGTCCTTATGCATTGTACACAACATGAACTCATGAGAACTTGACTCTCATGACCTTTCTTAATTCTCAGAGTATAAATTGTCGGAGGTGCTGAATAAAGTTGGCTATTGCATGAGACTTTTGTTAGCCTCATTTTAAGCCCATTCTCCCAGGTCCCACTGTCTCTAGAGCCATAAACAATTATCTTAAAGTGTTTTCAATATTTATTACTTCTAACAACTCAGAGGTTCAGGTCTCACCTTAAATATTAAATCCATTTTGAACTGTTGTTTGTATAGAATAAGAGATAAAGATCTAGTTATACTCTTCACTGTACACTGTAGTATTTGTTGAAGTGGCCATGTTTTGTTTTGCTTTTCAATATGAGTTTTTGTTATCCTAGAAAAATATAAAACAACAGTTGACTGTCATAGTTGCAGGGCTCTATGTCTGTATCTTCTCTTCTATTACCTTGGTCTTGCCTCTGTTTTATCTCAACACCAAGTTGTTGTTGTTACTATGGCTTTCTGTAGTAAAACTTGAAATCAGATGCAGTATATCCTTTAATGCTGCTCAGTGTGCACAGCTTCTAAATATCATGGGAAATTTTCTCTAACCCTTAATGTGTTATTCACTTATTCACAACTCCTTAACAAACATAATCATTTGCAAAGTATTTAATATGCTTTGCACTTACACTTTTCCACGAATTGTCTTTAAATCCATACCACTATATTTTTAAGACTTGCTCTGTGCTAGTAAAAAATGAAACAGAACCAAATGAAATCTATATCATAGCAAAGGTCATGTAATATACCTAGAATTCAGACCATAGGAGGAATGAAATAAAAAAGTTCTTATATGTTATAATTTATCCCCTAAAATTTCTTCAATTACAATTTTTTCTATATTTTTTTGTTTGTGAGTTATTTTTGCTTGCATGTATTATATGTGTACCACATGTGTACCTGGTGCCTGTAGAGTACAGAATGGGCTGTTGGATTACCTGGAACTGGAGTTGGAGATAGTTGTGAACTTCCCTATATGTTCTGTGAACCAAACCTAGGTTCTCTGTGTGAATGACAGCACTACTTAACTACTTAGTCATCTTTCTCGACTCCAAAGGCTATTCTTACTGAAAGGAAAAATGAAAATCCCTCACCTGTCATATAAGAACTTGCACTAACTATCATTACCATAATTATTTCTCTAATGTCCTCTTCTGATGCTCTTTTGATGAAACTGCATGACTAAATCACAGTGAACTTATTTCAAACTGAAGCAGGCCATAATTTTCCTCGCCTGTGTGATGTGCTTCTTTTATCCGGAACATCTATCCATCAAAGTGAGTGACTTGACTTCCATTCCCTGATGAAATATTCTTTCCTATTCTTCATATAGTTTAAGATCTCAAAATTAGCAGTTTTGGCCAAGCCTATTTTCCAATCCATAAGATAGCTACCCCTCCTTTTTGCCCTCTTCCTGCTTCTCAATGTCTCATTATTAGAAGGTTAGCTGTTTGAATGCCACATCTGAATAAAGTACTAGTGGGAAACCCATGTACTTCATATCAAAAGTCTCAAAACAATCAGCTACTTTGAAACCTGAGTATCAGTGATTGACTCTTTCTAAATTTGTCTTATCCTTGATAATTTTGTGTTTATCTTTAAAATTTAACTTTTTGTGTGTACTAATCTGTGACCAGGAGCATGTTTCTCTTTCTGCATAAGGTTTTAGAATGCTGGCAAAACTGGGTGTTCATATATAGTCAGAAATCTTATTTCAGCCTATTACATTTTTAATTGTGGTCACTTGTTTGTTTTGTTTCCTTCTTAAAAACATGCTTGTCTATTCATTTTCCAAAGGATGTGAAATCAGAATTGTTCAGTTATTTCCAAGTCATATAAATGTAGACATTCCTGTCCTCTTATGTAGAGATATTTATTTACAAACAATTATTCTATATTAATAGAATTTCCTCACCTTAGAGAAGAATTCTTCTTTTTCTCAGAACAGAGGAAGTATCAAGATTATTGACTTCAAGATTGTAGTGGGTAGCTGTTCCAGCTTTTACCTTGAAGCACTGTTCCACATTGGGCACCAGATAATGTGGGGATTTAAAGTCAATTCCACATAGTTTGTCTGGTAGCTAAAAGGAGGTTTATTTGGGGGTAATTTACAACCAGAAAAGGGCCCAGTTACAGCATCTGAGAGAGGTGAGGTACAGTCTAGCATGTTTCTCTGAAGAACTCCAACTTGGTCTGTGATCCAGCATCCAGGATCATGAGGAACCAAGAGGGTTGGCATGTATGGATCTCAGTCTTAAGGGCTCAGTCTAGGCCATGCCCTATTTATAAACAAGGTACAGACATACATAAAAAAGATTATCCATAATGACCAAGTTTACCTTATCCCAGAAATACAGAGTTGGTTAAACATCAGCAAATCAACAAATACAATAAGTCACATAAATGGACTTAAAGGTAAAAAATCACATCATCATATCAATAGATGCAGGAAATGTCCTTGACAAAAACAACATACTTTCATGGTAAAAGTCCTAGAGAGTATACATAGGGAATATATCTCACTCTAATAAAAATTATATGTGAAAAACCTACAGCCAACATTATCCTAAATGGAAAAGTCCTTGAGCAATCAGGAACAAAAAAGGACTACTCCCTATCCCTGCTATTTTCAATACTGTGTTCAAAGTACTAGCTGAAGCAATAAGACAAGAGAAGGAAATTAAAGTAATGTAAATAGTAATATAAATCAAACTATTCCTATTTGCAGGTAACATGCTGTTATACATTAGAGATCCCAAAAATTCTACCAGAAAAATTGTAGAACTGAGAGTTTTATCAATCTGGAGAATATCGAACCAACTTGCAAAAATCAATAGCTTCTCTATGTGACAACAACAAACATACATAGAAGGAGATCTAAGACATTTTCAAATTCAGAATAGCTTCAAAGAAAATAAATTATCTAGGAATAAACCTAAACACAGAAGTATAAGAGTTCTATAATGAAAACTTTAAACATCTGAAAAAAAAAGACACAGACAGTAGAAAATGGAAAGACACCCCATGCTCATTGATCAGTAGAATTAATATTATGAAAAATACCATCCTGTTGTAAGCCATTTACAGATTCAGAGCTATTCCAATAAATATCACATCTCATTATTAATAAAAATAGAAAAAAATTAAAAATATCCTAAAATTTACATGGATTCAGAAAAGACCCCAAATAGCCAAAACAATCCTGAACAAAAACAACAATGCTGAAGGAACTACTATTACAGATATCAGGATATATTATCAAGCCACAGTAATTAAAAAAATATGATATTGGCACAATAACAGACATGTACCTATGGAACAAAATAGAAGATGTGTTCTTGTTACTACAACCATCTAATATTCAATGAATGCCAAAATCATACACTGGAGAAAAGAGAGTATCTTCAACAAATGGTTCTGGGAAAACTAAATTTCCACATGTTGACAAATGAAATTAGACTTGTGCATCTCACTTTGCACAAATCCTAACTCCAAATGACTCAAAGGCCTGAATGTGAAATATGAAACACTGAAATTGTTAGAAGAAAGCATATGCAGTGCCCTACAAGAATAGGTTAGAAAAGGACTTTTTAATTAGAACTATATTTGCCCAGGTGTTGAAGCAACAATTGATAAGTGGATTGTACTACTTAAAAAAAATCTATCAAGTGAAAAGGGAAACAGATATAATAGAAGAAAATATTTCCAGGTATACATTTGACAGAGGATTGGTGTCCACAATACATAAAGAATATTTTTAAAAAGAGTCAAAATACAAATGACCCACTCAACTTACTTGGGATATGAGCAGAGAGTTCTCAAAAGAAGAAATGAAAATTACTAAGAAATACCTTTAAAAGTGTTTATCATCCCTAGCAATGAAGAAAAAGCACTTTGAGATTTCCTCTTAGCCTGGTCAGAATGGCATAGATCAACAAAACAAGTGATAACAAATGCTAGGAAGGGTGTTGTGAAAAGGAAACCCTCATTCATTGTTGTTGGTGTTGCAACTGATCCAGCCACTATGGAAATCTGTGGGAAGAATGCTCAATAGCTAAAAATATGTCTACTATATGACACAGTTATAACACTCTTCACCATGTGCCCATAGGAGTAGACCCTCTTCTCTACAGATAATTGATCAGTCATGTCCATTATTGCTCTATTCATAATAACTGCAAAATAAAAACTATTTAGATGTCTGTTGACTGATTAATGGATAAAGAAAACATGTTATACACTACTATTCATCTGAAAAATTATATCATGAATTTTTCAGGTAAATAGATGAACCTGGAAAATATCCTATTGAGTGAGATAACCTCAGACTCAGGAACAAAAGTGTCACATGTTCTTTCTCATCTCTGGTTGAATATATATGTGGTGATACTGTGCTCCCCAAAATATTGTGCACCCTAATAAACATGTTTGGGGTTAGAGAACAGAACAGCCACTAGATATAGAGGCCAGAAAATGGTAGCACACATGCCTTTTATCCTATCACTTGGAAGGCAGAGACCATCCAGATTTCTGAGAGTTTAAAGCCACACAGGAAACAGCCAGGCATGGTGACTCACACCTTTAATCCCAGGAAGTGATGGCAAAAAGCAGAAAGGTATATAAGGCATGAGGACCAGGAACTAGAGCCTGGTTAAGCTTTTAGGCTTTTGAGCAGCACAGTTCAGCTGAGAGGCATCCAGTCTGAGCAAACAAGATCAGCTGAGAAATTGGCAAGGTGAGGAAGCTGTGGCTTGTTCTGCTTCCCTGATCTTCCAGCATTCACTCTAATACCTGGCTGTAGCTAGAGTTTTCCTGCCTGGCCCAGAGTCAGGACAAATCTCTCTCACCCGCCAGTCCCACAGCTGCTCAGACCCAACCAAGTAAACACAGAGACTTATATTGCTTACAAACTGTATGGCCATGGCAGGCTTCTTACTAACTGTTCTTATATCTTAAATTAATCCATTTCTATAAATCTATATTTTGCCACATGGCTCATGGCTTACTGGCATCTTCACATGCTGCTTGTCCTGGTGGAGGCTGGCAGTGACTCCTTCTGCCTTCCTGTTCTTTCTTTGCTCCTCTCTGTTAGTCCTGCCTATACTTCCTGCCTAGCCACTGCCCAATCAGTGTTTTATTTATTGACCAATCAGAGCAACACATTTCCCATACAGAACATCCTACAGCACCTGGCTCAGGTTTGATTTTATTAATAAGTACTTTTAAGATTCATGCTACATATATAACTTGGAATAAATGCAAAAACCAGGAAAGAAAAATGAGACCATGTGAGGGACTAATATACAAGGAAATAGCAGGCTATAAGGGAATTGAGGGAGAGATGGAGAAATGGAGAGAGTTTTACTAGGGATAGGGAGAGAAATAAATATTGAAGACATAGAAAGGAGTTAAAATAATAGAAAAGATGTCAGAAAAATCATAAGGAACAGTATTATTATCTCTTTGCCTAAAATCATATATAAGTCTGTACACACACGTACATATTTAACATACGTGTGTGTGTGTGTGTGTGTGTGTGTGTGTGTGTGTGTGTATTCCAACAAATTTCAATACCAGGCATGAGCTGATTGTTATGGTTGTCTAAGAGACTCAAAATAATTATAGTTTTTTGCTGTTGTCCTTGTTTGCCTCACAGAGGTAGAAGTAAGTCTGTATTAACTATACTACTATCACCATAATAAGACACCATGACCAAGGCAACTTAAAGAGAATTTATTTTGTGCTTACAGTTTTAGAGAGTTTGAGTCCATAATGTCAGATAGCAGTGAGAGCTCACATCTTGATACACGAGCAGAAGGCAAAAACCACATTGGGAGTAGAGATAGTCTTTGAAATTGAAGGCCTGCTCCCTAGTGACACACATTCTCCCACAAGGACACATCTCTTAATCCTTTCTCAGCAGTCCCACCAGCTAGCGACCAAAATTTTAATATACAAGCCTATGAGGACCATTCTCATCCAAACTACCAAAATCCCTATTGCTGAAGATATTGCATTTCATAGATAGGACCCAGAGAATCTGAGCTCGATATAATGTGAAAACCTCCTTCCTAAGGACTAGCTTTTTATGGGAATAATAGATGCCATACAATCTTCCAAGGGAGAAAAGCAACCAATAATCCTTCCCAGCTTTGTGGCCTATGAACCACAATGACTAAACACAAGCTATCTTATGAGTTACCTTGACAGTAATCGACAGATCTCTAAATTTATGTAAAGCCTGCTGAACAAGAGGGAAATCATGCCCAGTATGGAAAATAGTGAAGTACTTAGAGCTAATGAAGTCATGGATCTTGGAGGAGAACTTAGAGCCTCAACTTCACTAAACCAGCACAATTACTAACTACATTATAAATATTTATCCTTATATCCACAGATAAATACCGTCTTTACCCTTCATCAAGAAACTTCTTTGAGACCATTACCAAAACCTCAACCAATTAAAATTCAAAGAACAAAAGACTGTGTAGTGCTATTCTCGACTACTATGTCTACAACTTAATTCCTGCACCCTAAGCTCAGAGATCAATGCAGAATAGGGGGTGGGAAGATTGCAAAAGACATAAGAACAGGAAAATATCTGTGAGATTGTATCTTCTAGAAATTTCAGAGAGGCTACACCCATAAACTCTCATCAGCAAGGATGTCTAAACAGGACCCCATGGAAAGATGAAAGGTCATGGGTTTAAAACCACAGACAAAGGACTGTAGATGCCTTGGAGTACTAAGAGTGAGAGAGATGATCATCCTCAGGGAAGCACCACCAACTGGTTATCTAATATCAAGTGGTCAACTCTGGGGTTATTAGCATAGGCAACAGTACATAGTTTGAGCAAGCTGCATTTATGTATTTAGGAATATATATCTATATGAACAGTTAAAAATGCAATGAATTGGAATAGTCAAGAAGGTATGCATGGTAGGAGTTGAGGGGTGGGAAAAGAAGGGGGAGACATGTTGGAATTATATTATAATTTCAAAAATAATACATTAGGTAAAAAGGTAAATATTGAAATTTTTAATGTTTTTACTTTTATAAAAGAAAATTTATTCAAAATAATTTCCTCAAAATTCCTTTGTTGTGTTTTAACTTTGGTTCATTCTTCACATATGTAGAAAAAATAAAAAGTAATATTTGAAGGTATACCAGAAGGAATAGAAAGAACTGTGCCCTAGTGACCTTTAATTGTCAACTTATCATAGCCTAATCATCTGAGAAGGAAGTCTCAGTTGAAGGACTGACTGAATTGGGTTGCTCTGTGGGGGATTCTCTTGATTACCTTAATGGACATAGGCAGGCCCAGCCTACCATAAAAGAAATCATTCTGTGGAAAGTTATCCCTGGTCTATGTCTGAAAGCTAGCTGTGCATTAGTCTTCAAGAGAGCCAGCATGTCACGTACTCCATGTTTTCTGCTTCATAGTCTTCCTTGGGTTCCTGCCCCAACTTCTCATAGATCCATGCTATATACTGAATGCTGAAATAAACCCAGTCATCCCCTGAACTTCTTGGGTTGGAGTATTTTATCACAGAAGCACAAAGAAAACTAGAACAGACTACTGATAGGAATTCCTGCTTTCCAGGCTTCATCTGGTGCTCAAGAAGATGATTAATGACAAGTATTTGTGCCAGTCTATACTGATTGGCAATTTTTGGCTCTGAAAATCACGTTGAATAACATTTATTTGTCCTTGTTTCTTATATTTTACTGTCCTGGAAATCACTCAAATTCTGATTTCACAGTCTTTAGAAAAGAAGCATACATGTTTTGTTGTTCTTATTGTTTTTTTTTAATTTATTTTACAACACCATTCAGTTCAACATAATAGCCACAGATTCCCCTATTCTCACTCTCTCGCCCCCCTCCCACTCCCCCAGCCCACCCCCCATTCCCACCTTCTCCAGATCAAGGTCTCCCCCGAGGACAGGTGTTGACCTGGTAGACTCAGTCCAGCCAGGTCCAGTCCCCCCCTCCCAGACCGAGCCAAGCGTCCCTGCATAAGTCCCAGGATTCAAACAGCAAACTCATGCAATGAGCCCAGGACCCGGCACCAACACACAGCTGCCTCCCAAACAGATCAAGACAAATGACTGTCTCACCCATTCAGGAGGCCTGATCCAGTTGGGGGCCCCTCAGCCTTTGGTTCATAGATCCTGTGCTTCCATTCATTTGGTTATTTGTCCCTGTGCTTTACCAAACCTTGGCTTCAACAATTCTCGCTCATATAAACCTTCTTCTTTCTCACTAATTAGCCTCCCAGTGCTCCACCAGGGGCCCAGCCGTGGATGTCTGCAACCAGATTCCTCAGTCCTTGGATGGGGTTTATGGCACAACTAACAGGGTGTCTGGCCATCCCATCACCAGAGTAGGTCAGTTCCTGCCGTCTCTCGACCATTGCCAGCAGTCTTTTGCGGGGGTATCTTTGTGGATCTCCGTGGGCCTCCCTAGCTCTCTGCTTCCTCCCCTTCTCACCTTCTCATGTGGTCTTCATTTACCATGGTCTCCTATTCCTTGTTCTCCCTCTCTTTTCTTGATCCAGCTAGGATCTCCCACTCTCTTTCCCTCGACCCTCGCCCTTCATTGCTCCCACTCATGACCAGGCTGTTCATGTAAATCTCATGCATTTTTCCGTGTCTTTTTTGGGGTCCCGTTTTCCAGGTAGCCTCACTGGTGATGTGAGTAGCAGTCCAGTCATCCTTGTTCCAAATCTAGCATCTTCCTATGAGAGAGTACATACCATATTTGTCTTTCTGAGTCTGGGTTACCTCACTCAGGATGATTTTTTCTGGATCCATCCATTTGCCTGCAAACCGTATGATGTCATTGCTTTTCTCTGCTGAGTAGTATTCCATTGTGTATATGTGCCACAATTTATTTATTCATTCTTCAGTTGAAGGGCATCTAGGTTGTTTCCAGGTTTTGGTTATTACAAACAATGCTGATATGAACATAGCTGAGCATATGCTCTTGTGGTATGATTGAACATTTCTAGAGTATATGCCCAGGAGTGGTATAGCTGGATCTTGGGGGAGATTGATTCCCAATTTTCTAAGAAAGCACCATATTGATTTCCAAAGTGGTTGTACAAGCTTGCATTCCCACCAGCAGTGGAGGAGAGTTCCCCTAGTTCCACATCCTCTCCAGCATAAAGTATCTTCAGTGTTTTTGATCTTAGCCACTCTTACAGGCATAAGGTGGTATCTCAGAGTTGTTTTGATTTGCATTTACCTGATGATTAGGGATGTTGAGCAATTCCTTAAATGTCTTTCAGCCATTTGGGTTTCCTCTGTTGAGAATTCTCTGTTTAGTTCTAAAGCCCATTTCTCAATTGGACTGTTGGTCGTTTTGATGTCTAATTTCTTGAGTTCCTTATATATTCTGGATATCAGTCCTCTGTCACCTGTGGGGTTGGTGAAGATATTTTCCCATTCTGTAGGGTGTCGCTTTGCCTTGTTGACCATATCCTTTGCTCTACAAAAGCTTCTCAGTTTCAAGAGGTCCCATTGATTGATTGTTTGTCTCAGTGTCTGAGCTACTGGTGTTATATTTAGGAAGTGATCTCCTATGCCAATGCGTTCAAGACTACTTCCTACTTTCTCTTCTAGCAGGTTCAGACTAGCTGGATTTATGTTGAGGTCTTTGATCCACTTGGACTTAAGTTTGGTGCACGGTGACATATATGGATCTATTTTCAGCCTTCTACACGCTGATATCCAGTTATGCCAGCACCATTTGTTGAAGATGCTTTCTTTTTTCCATTGTACACTTTTGACTTCTTTGTCAAAAATTATATGTCCATAGGTGTGTGGGTTAATGTCAGGGTCTTCAATTCCATTCCATTGGTCCACATGTCGGTTTTTATGCCAATACCAAGCTGTTTTTATTACTGTAGCTCTATAGTAGAGCTTGAAGTCAGGGATTGTGATGCCTCCAGAAGTTGTTTTATTGTACAGGTTTCTTTTAGCTATCCTGGGTTTTTTGTTTTTCCATATGAAGTTGAGTATTATTCTTTCCAGGTCTGTGAAGAATTGTGTTGGCATTTTGATGGGGATTGCGTTGAATCTGTAAATTGCTTTTGGTAAGATTGCCGTTTTTTACTATGTTAACCCTGCCTATCCATGAGCATGGGAGATCTTTCCATTTTCTGACATCTTCTTCAATTTCTTTTTTCAGGAACTTAAAGTTCTTGTCATATAGGTCCTTCACTTGCTTGGTTAGTGTTACCCCAAGGTATTTTATGTCATTTTTGGCTATTGTAAAGGGTGATGAATTTCTAATTGCCTTCTCAGCTTCTTTGTCCGTTGTATATAGGAGGGCTACTGATTTTTTTGAGTTGATCTTGTATCCTGCTATGTTGCTGAAGGTGTTTATAAGTTTTATCAATTCCTGGGTGGAATCTTTGGGGTCACTCAAGTATAATATCACATCATCTGCACATAGGGAAAGCTTGACTTCTTCCTTTCCAATTTGTATCCCCTTAATCTCCTTATGTTGTCTTATTGCTCTGGCTAGAACTTCAAGTACTATATTGAATAAGTATGGGGAGAGTGGACAGCCTTGCCTTGTTCCTGATTTTAGTGGAATTGAGTTTCTCTCCATTTAATTTGATGTTGGCTGTTGGTTTGCTATATATTGCCTTTATTATGTTTAGGTATGTTCCCTGTATTCCTGATCACTCCAAGACTTTTATCATGAAGGGGTGTTGGATTATGTCAAATGCCTTTTCTGCATCTAGTGAGATGATCATGTGGTTTTTTTCTTTGAGTTTGTTTATATGGTGTATTACATTGATGGACTTTGGTATGTTGAACCGCCCTTGCATCCCTGGGATGAAGCCTACTTGGTCATGGTGGATAATTGTTCTGATGTGTTCTTGGAGTCTGTTTGCCAGTATTTTATTGAGTATTTTTGCATCAATGTTCATGAGGGAGATCGGTCTGTAGTTCTCTTTCTTTGTTGCATCCTTGTTTGGTTTAGGAATCAGGGTAATTGTAGCCTCATAGAAGGAGTTTGGTAATGTTCCTTCTGTTTCTATTATGTGGAACAATTTAGAAAGTATTGGTATTAACTCTTTTTTGAAGATCTGGTAGAATTCTGCGCTGAAACCATCTGGTCCTGGGCTTTTTTGGTTGGGAGACTTTTAATGACTGTTTCTATTTCCTTATGGGTTATTGGGCTATTTAAATAGTTTATCTGGTCTTGATTTAACTTAGGTATGTGGTACCTATCCAGAACAATCTCCATTTCTTTTAGGTTTTCCAATTTTGTGGAGTAGAGGTTTTTGAAATATGACCTGATAATTCTCTGGATTTTCTCAATGTCTGTTGTTATGTCCCCCTTTTCATTTCTGATTTTGTTGATTTGGATTCTCTCTCTGTCTTTTGGTTAGTTTGGATAAGGGCTTATCTATCTTGTTGATTTTCTCAAAGAACCAACTCTTTGTTTCATTAATTTTTTGTATTATTCTCTTAGTTTCTAATTTATTAATTTTACCTCTCACTTTGATAATTTCTTGGCGTCTATTCTTTCTGGGAGACTTTGCTTCTTCTTGTTCTAGAGCTTTCAGGTGTGCTGTTAAGTCACTAGTGTGGGATTTCTCCAACTTCTTTATGTGGGCATTTAGTGCTATGAATTTCCCTCTTAGCACTGCTTTCATAGTGTCCCATAAGTTTGGGTATGTGGTGTCTTCATTTTCATTGATCTCTAGGAAGTCCTTAATTTCTTTCTTTATTTCTTCCTTAACCCATTGGTGATTCAGTTGAGCATTATTCAGTTTCCATGAGATTGTAGGTTTTCTGTAGTTTTTGTTGTTGTTGAAACGTAACTTTAAACCATGGTGGTCTGATAGAACACAGGAGGTTATTCTAATTGTTTTGTATCTGTTGAGATTTGCTTTGTGGCCAAGTATGTGGTCGATTTTAGAGAAAGTTCCATGGGGTGCTGAGAAGAAGGTATATTCTTTATTGTTAGGATGGAATGTTCTGTAGATATCTATTAGGTCCAATTGGGTCAAGACATCAGTTCAGTCCTTTTTTCTCTGTTAAGTTTTGATTTGGGAGATTTGTCCAATGGTGAAAGTGGGGTGTTGAGATCTCCCACGAATAATGTGTGGGGTTTTATATGTGGTTTAAGCTTTAGTAATGTTTCTTTTACATATGTGGGTGCCCTTGTGTTTGGGGCATAAATGTTCAGAATTGAAACTTCATCTTGGTGGATCTTTCCTGTCATGAGGATGTAATGTCCTTCTTGATCTCTTTTGATTGATTTTAGTTTGAAGTCTATTTTGTTGGATATCAGCATGGCTATCCCTGCTTGTTTCTTAAGACCATTTGATTGGAAAGTCTTTTCCCAGTCTTTTATTCTTAGGTAGTGTCTGTCTTTGAATTTGAGATGTGTTTCTTGTATGCAGCAGAAAGATGGTCCTGCTTTCGTATACATTCTGTAAGTCTATGTCATTTTATAGGTGAATTAAGTCCGTTGATATTAAGGGATATTAATGACCAGTGATTCTTCATCCCTGTTATTTTTGGTGGTAGTGTGTGTGTACTTCCCTTCTTTGGGGTTTACTGTTGTGGCTTTATCTATTGCCTGTGTTTTCGAGTGTGTATCTGACTTCCTTCGGTTGAAATTTTCCTTCTAGTGCTTTCTGTAGGGCTGGGTTTGTGGATAGGTATTGTTTAAATCTGGCTTTGTCTTCAAGCCGGGCCGGTGGTGGCGCACGCCTTTAATCCCAGCACTCGGAAGGCAGAGCCAGGCGGATCGCTGTGAGTTCGAGGCCAGCCTGGGCTACCAAGTGAGCTCCAGGAAAGGCGCAAAACTACGCAGAGAAACCCTGTCTCGAAAAACCAAAAAAAAAAAAAAAAAATCTGGCTTTGTCTTCAAATGTCTTGTTCTTCCGTCTATGATGATTGAAAGTTTTGCTGGGTATATTAGTCTGGGCTGACATCCATGATCTCTTAGTGTCTGCATTACATCTGTCCAGGTCCTTCTGGCTTTCAGAGTCTCCGTTGTGAAATCGGGTGTTATTCTGATGGGTTTACCTTTTTAGGTCACTTGGCCTTTTTCCTTGGCTGCTCTTAATATTCTTTCTTTATTCTGTACATTTAGTTGTTTAATTATTATGTGTCAAGAGGACTTTTTTGGGGGTCTAGTCTGTTTGGTGTTCTATAGGCTTCTTGTATCTTCATAGGCATTTCCTTCTTTAAGTTGGGAAAGTTTTCTTCTATAATTTTGTTGAATATATTTTCTGTGCCTTTGAGTTGGTATTCTTCACCTTCTTCTATCCCTATAATTCATAGGTTTGGTCTTTACATGGTGTCCCAAATTTCTTGGACATTTTGGTTCATGACTTTGTTGGCTTTAGTGTTTCCTTTGACTGATGAAACTATTACTTCTACTGTATCTTCAATGCCAGAGATCCTCTCTTCCATCTCTTGCATTCTGTTGGTTATACTTGCATCTGAAGTTCCCGATCTTTTACTCAGGTTTTCTATTTCCAGCATTCCCTCTGTTTGTGTCTTCTTTATTTTTTCAATTCCCCTTTTCAGTTCTTGGACTGTTTCCTTTGTTTGTTTCATTGCTTTTTCATGATTTTCTTTCAGTGCTTTATTGTTTTCTTCCAGGACTTTATTGTTTTCTTGGAGGGCTTTATTGTTTTCTTCTAATTTGTTTGCCCTTTCCTCTAGTTGTTTACAGCGTTCTTCCAATTTTCTTGTCTTTTCCTCTACACAAGCCTCTACCTTCTTCATGAAGTTACTCATAAGGCTACTTTCTTCTGCTTCTTCCAATTTTTGGTGTTCTGGTCTTGATGTTGGAGGCGGGCTAGTTTCTGGTGATGCTGTATTGCTCTTCATTTTGTTGTATGTACTTCTGTCTTGACGTCTGCCCATCTCCTTGTGGTTCCTTCTTGGTCTTATCAGTGTACTTGTTTCAGAAAGAGCTGACAGATTCAGGAAGACTCTCTCTCTTGTCCAAAAGGGAGTTCTTTTATCCAACTCTGGTCCAGAGGGGAAGTCAGGGGCAGGATGGGAGCTGGGGGCCGGTCTCTAAGTCTCAGGCAGTGGCTGGGGTCTCAGGCAGATGGGCATGGGGGCAGGGTGCGGAGATTGCAGGGGCTGCCGGGGGTCTTGGAAAAGGGGATCCCTCCTGTGGGGCTAGAAGGGGCCTGCCCGGTGGCCAGGACCTGGGACCAAGTTGAGCAGGTCTTCCTGGAGTGGCTGGTGCCCAGGGATGGGGGTGTGGGTTGGTCCCGGATACTCACTTCTGGTCCAGAAGGGAAGTCGGGGGCAGGATGGGAGCTGGGGGCCGGTCTCTAAGTCTCAGGAAGTGGCTGGGGTCTCGGGCAGATGGGCGTGGGGGCAGGGCGCGGAGATTGCAGGGGCTGCCGGGGGGCTTGGAAAAGGGGATCCCTCCCAGTGTGGCTAGAAGGGGGCCTGCCCGGTGGCCAGAACCTGGGGCTGAGTTGGGCGGGTCTTCCCGGAGTGGCTGGTGCCCGGGGATGGGGTCTGGGTTGGACCCGGATACTCACTTCTGTTCCCTTTTTTTTTTTTGCTTGCTTGCTTACTTGTTTATTTTTTAAGTACAAGCAGTGAATGAAGTTAGGACAGTGTGTAATTATGTATATAGAAAGCATGTGTTCAAGATGGATTTCTTCATTTCAGAATCTACCAGCAGGTTGGAGCTATGGTTGCTCAGCACAAAATGTGTGGAAGGTTCTCACAACACTGGGTTTAATCATTAAGTACCCACCTTCCCACATGTCTGAGTGATTTCCAGGACACATAAATAAAGAGATTCCAGTCTTAGCACAAGGGGCATCTCCTTCATCTCCCAGCATACTATCAGTGACCATTGCTTTTTACTTTGAGTTTCTTCTTTTTTTCCTTCTACAGTTTATGACATAATTTCATTCTAGGGAATTTTTCTTTTGGTGAGTCATTGTCCTATTTATCACTGAATATCCAGAATATCCAAAATCACTTCAAACAGAAGAAATCAGATGGGACAAAGTCCAACCAGCTAGAAATTTAAGTTCTGAACATCCCACCAAAGTGGACAATATCAGCTTTGATATAGTTAAATGAAATTTTCAGTCCAAGAACTTTGATGTACTAAGTATTTCTAATTATACCTACTATTTTAATAAATTTAAAAAATGGATTTTTCCTTATGCTTCACATAGAAAAGTTCTTAAATACTTTTAAAGACTTTCAAGTTTGTCACAATGTATTTTAAAAGAAACTAAAATTATAGTTGAATCATATAATTTCACAGTATTGAATTGAGTATTTCTGGGAGAAAATGAAATCCTGTTACCTTTAAAAATGTGTTGTTATTAGCTTAACAATAGAGAATGACATGATTCTGCTTTATGTTCCATTTAAATGTTAGGGAGGAGGCTTGACTATCTCATTAGAATTAAATAGGCCATGTTAACATAGTCAAAGGTATCATTATCATATGGTGAACATTCATGAGTCAAACATTCTTACAAAGTTATTCCAAGAAGGTGGCATGCTTAGGTGTGCCAGAATATTAAAGTCAATTCATAATGTAACAAGACAATGTTTCTTTATATACATATAGGTACATTTACTTCAAAGTTTTTACTGAAAAAAGGCTTTCAAATTAATTTCTTTAACCTTAGATTTCATTTAGAGAGACAAGAGAAAGTCACATAGGAAGTCTATAATATTATAAAGGCAAGTAGGAAATATCAAAGCAGGCTTTGGGCTCTTTTTCTCCTTTGAGTTCTAGACTTCTTGTCTAGGACCTTTTTTCACAAGGCAAGGGATTTACAGTTGGGCCTTACCTCTAGGCCTGTTTTAGAAGGCTGAATGATTAGGGCACAAAGAGATCAATGTAGACCAAAAAACGTCAGTCAAAACTTTGAAGGAAGAGAATAAAGATGAGTTAGATTTAATGAGCCTGTAGTGCAGACAAGTTTAAAAAACAAAACAAAAGCCAAAAAAAAAAAACAAAACAAAACAAAAAAACAAAAAAAACCATGAGATTAGAACTTAAAAATGTAGCAGGAAATTTACTGTGGAAATGGGAAGGCCAATGACCATGGCAAAGTAAGTTTTGAAAATTGAGTAGCAGTGGATAATGCAAACTTCACAAAGCCAGCTTTGTACAGAAAATGGGCCAAATGCTCATCAAAGAATAATGTAGAATTGAACTATCAGCATTTTAATTCTTATTTTTCCTTTGTCACCACGAGGAGATTTTAATTGCCTTAATTTTCATTAAATGGTAAATCTTCTCTAGGGTCATAGTGTTTCTTCCTGTCCTTCTCATCCACCCCACTAATTCTTCAGTGCTTTTAGCAGACAGCATTCCCTTTTCTTCCAAGGTAGAAAAGCAGACAGTGTTAAATGCTTCTATAATTTCTTTTTATTTCCCATTTGAGTTCTATATATGTAAAATTTTTATTAAACTTGTTCTCTTACCATTTTATTCTATTTGCATTTTTAGTGTTGATTTCTCATGTCTCCAACCTTCATCTAATGAGGGAAGTAAATTAAATGGATTTATCTTAAGGAAAAGGCTTTAACTAAAGATGGAATATTGTCTTCTGAGATATACAATATATTACAAAATTATCAAGAGTATTTCATGCATTCTCTTTATAACCAAGGACATAGTGGTACAAGCAGAAGAACTGCACACACAAAGAATTATCTCAAACTATTATAGGAAAAGTATGCATTTTAGCCCATCGTGGTGGCACATGCCTTTAATCCTAGCACTGGGGAGGCAGAAACAGGTGGATCTCTATGAGTTCTAGGCTGGCCTGTTCTACAAAGTGAGTTTTAGTACAGCCAGGGCTACATAGAGAAACCTTGTCTCTAAATAAGTCAAACAAACAAGACAGAGAGACAGGGTGGAGGGGGCGGGGAAGAAAAGCATACATTTTTTTACTGAGCTAGTCTACTCTTAATCTTTAGGATTCATAATCCTCTACTGAGGACAAGACCTGCTGCACACAAGTGTGCCCTTTTAATAAATTAATGCTAAGCTTACATCTTTGGGGATACAGTTTAGCAGAAAGGGAATTGTCCTTGTTTATTGCCCGTCTTTTGCTGTCCTGAGTGGGATTTTATGCTTGAGAAAGGAGACACTGGCAGCAACCAGGATTAAAAGGATAGTGGGCCAAGTTTCTCCTCCAATTCAGCAAGCCAATTTCACTGTTATAAGTGGCCTTCCCACTCTTGTTCCTGCAGGCAGAAAATTAGGACAACATCTAAGGAGGTATAGGACAAGGACAACTGTCCACCAGGGACCAAGATTGGTAAACCAATTTTCACTTGTGAACAATGCCAGAATTCAACCCATATGTCTCCCACGGTGAAGCACTGTAGTGTGTCATTAACCCACTGTGCCATTTAGCAGCTTCCCTCTGCTTGCTGTCTTGTGAATTAACCACAGCAGACCCAGAGTTTCTTTCTGCTAGGAATTTTGCTGGATGAATAGCAGCTCTCATAACAAGGGAGCAGGGCACAGGTCTCTGAAATGTTCAGTTGAAAGAACTAGCAATTTGCCATTCAGTCTGTTTTTTATCATCATTATTAGGATGAGAGATCACAATTTGAAGGTTCATTGCAATGTGCTGTCAAACCTGATATCTTGTAATTTTAATATGTAATACTGTGCTTAATAATTAATGCCTTTAACTCTGTAGGTGGGATCTGAATTTGGCTCTAAGGAAGAAATCCCTCTGAGCTGTAATATTCTTTGAGACCCCAACATCTTATGAAGTTCCCTCTCAGTCTGCCTTCTAGTGTTCTTATTTAAATGATCTGTCATCTAATGAATCTGGATCAAAAGCTTCAAGCTTAAAATATATGACAAAAAGCTGCTTCTGGGTGAAGAGTTTGGATCCAAATAAAAACATTTCTGTGCCCTGGCCATTATCACATGCAGTTAGCTGCTGGGAAATGCTGATGTTCAAAAGATATGAGGAAAAGGCACCTGCTTTCTCACGAGGTTTATGTTTGTAGTCTTGATAAAAATGCAAGGCAGCATATGCAGACATTATGCAGAATCCCCATTCACATGGTAATTCCTTTGTATTTGAATAATTTCTTTTCAGGTGCTCTATGAATGCCAGGCCCTGGGAGGATTTGAACATCCCCTTGCCTTAAATTCTCCATGACCACATTTTCCTGTCTGGAGCTCACTTTTGGTCAAAGGAGACTACTCTGTGGCTGCTGCTTCTAGGATTTTCTAGATCTCAAGCTGTGTTTCAGAGAGAATTATTATATTCTGTTGAAGTTATTCTTAAAACTCTTTCACAAAAGTCTTTAGATTAATCACTATGTAACCATGAGACCTCTTATAATCCAACTTGGGGTACCTGTGAAGGACACTGGCTTTACAAGCAAAAATGATGTAGAGCTGCTTTTTCATAGTATTAAGTGAATGAGCTTGTCTCATAATCTAAACCCTTCTGATGTTTACATTCAGGAACTCTGCATATTGTTTTAATTATAACAAAACATCAAAGTTGAAAGTATTTTGTGAGCTTTTCATTAAATTACTACAACAAAATCTAATATCATCGACATAAAGAGATAGTTTGTTTTGACCCACAGTTTCAGAAATTGCTATCCAGGATTGGTTGGCCTGCATTTGGTCCACATGGTAAGGTGTCACATTATGGTGGGGAATGTTTGGTAGGGCCCAGCTGCTAAGTTCATGAATAGGAAACAAACACAGGGGTGTAATGGGTAGCCATTCCAGCTTTGACCTGGAAGCTCCAACCCCAATTGAGGCTTCAGTAACTGTCATGCCTACAAGACAGGGCCAAGAGAGGATGCTGAAGACCTGAGATCAGGATGGGTGGGTTCTCTTGGTTCCTGGACCCTGGACGCTGAAGGTAGACCAAGCAGAGTTCTCCAGAGAACACCGCTGGACTGCACCTTTCCCAGCTCCTATAGCCTATCCTTTCACTTGTAAGTTACCCCACAAAATAAACCTCCCTTTTAACTATGTGGAATGGCCTTAATAATTTCACCAATACGGGGCATAAAGTCTCACTTTCCATTTAAGATACTCTTGCCACAGTAAACAGAAGCATCTGTATAGATCCCACCTCTTGAATACTGTACTACTCTTCCCAATAGTACTAAGCTGAGAAGCCAAGTCTATGAAACAGAGACCTTTGGGGACATGGCAGATCCACACAATGTCAGGAAAGACACAGAATTCTTTAGAATACCTGAAATATATTGAAAATAAGAAGGAAAATATTTATGGCAAACTTTGTTCAATGCTAGACTTTGTTCTGGTGCCTGCTCAATGCTAATCAACTGGTAATAATTGACTTAAAACTCCAAGTTGAAAAGAATAATGAGTTTGTGTCCAACCCCTGACAGTGTAAATTATTGTATAAAGCATGATGCTTGTCATTCTGGCCAACAGTGAGACCATCTTCATGTTCCTCACAAACATCTGTTATTCTTAGGGACCACCTATTTGACCCTATGGTAAAAGTTCATATGACAACTGGCTGATAAACCAATATGTCAAAGGTCAGATATATGCTGGCTGTTGTTAATTTCACCAATACCAACTTTGAATAAATACTTTCTTTTTTGTTTTGTTTTGTTTGTTGAAAAACAGTGTAGCCATGATTCGCTTGGAACTCTTTAAGTGGACAAGGCTAGCCTTGAGTTCACAGAGATCCTCAAGCTTCCAGAGTGCTAGATTTAAGGGTATACCCCACCATGCCACATTTACACATAGCATTTTCAATGCCAAAATCTTTCTGAAGTAGTCAAGGCATTCTTTTATAAGAAGCATACTTATGATGATATTTAGAACATCAAAATGCACTTATGCTAAGGTATTTGGGTTTGAGACAGTTTTACTTAAGCAAATACTATACAAGGCTTCCAATTTGTGACTAACTTGCTAGCTAAAAATGCACTAGAGAAAAGTCAGTGAGCATGTTTTTACTAAGTGAAATAAAATCTTCTAGACTTCAGCTATGAAGACAATTAACAGGATGCAGGAAGTAAACTGGCTGTATAAGTCTATTAGAGATGACTATTAAATACAGCTGTTTTTCAGAATCCAACTGTATACATGTAGTTAAATAATCTTTTTAAAGATATTTATTTAAAGTTTTCAGTTTAAAATTATTTCCATAAATTTTTCTGTGGTCTGTGCTTGTGGAGTTGTTTATGACATCCATATCTACATAGTAAGGATAGTACAAAAGACATTGAGGCATAATTCTGCTCTAACTCAGCTCCCAAGGACATCTTGTTGGTGGCTTAAATTTGACATAATGGGAATTTCTGTGGGGACTGGTGAATACTTGCAAAAGGTATAATTTACAAATAGGTTGGTTGTCTAGACCATAGATCAAGAATTATTTTCTGCAAAAAGGCCACATAGTAAATGTTTAAGGCTTTCTGACTGTAGGTCTGCCTTTGCTTCAACTAATATATTATCTGTGTTTGAGCAGTCATAGAAACAGACCTCTTCGAATCAAGAAGCCAGCTCACAGGCTCGTCTCTGGTATAAAAACAGAAGGGAAAACAAATAATTAAACAAAAAACTACCAGCAGTGGCATCAACCCCACCTCTTAACAATAAAAAGCATTAACGTTAATCAATCCAGTAAAATTAAATGTATGCTATGCTTATAGCCACTGTACAGTAACACAAAATTTGGGCTTTTTTTACTGTTTAAAAATTATGTATATAATTTTCTTTCCCTTTATATACCAACCCGTTTCCCCTCTTTCTTCTTCTCCTGTTCCCCCCACCTATCCCTATCCCATGCCCAGCCTCTCCTCATAGAGAGTAAGGCCTTCCTTGGGTAGTAAACACAGGCTGTTATACCATATTAGGGCTAGACCTAGTCCCTCCCTCCTGCATCAAGGCTGAGTAAGGCATCACACCATAGGGAATGGTGTCTATATAAACAGTTTGTGTACCTGGGGTAAGTCCTGGTCCCATTGCCAGGGGACCCACAAACACATCAAGCCATAGAACTTTTATCCACATTCAGAGGGCCTAGTTCGGTCCCATGCAGGCTCCCCAGCTGTCAGTCCAGAGTCCTTGAACTCCCATTAGCTTGAGTCAGCTATTTCTGAATTTTTTTCCCGTCATGATTCTTTCCCCTCTTGCTCTTATATTCCTTCTTCCCTCTCTTCAGCTGAACTCCAGGATCTTGGCCAAGTGCTTGCTCATGGGTCTCTGCATCTGCTTCCTTCAGTCACTGGATGTAGGTTCTATGATGGCAATTAGGGTAGACACCAATCCGAGTGCAGGAGAAGACTAGTTCAAGCACCCTCTCTGCCATTGATATGAGTCTTAGCTGGGGACAGTCTAGTGAGTTCCTGGGGTTTTCCCTAGCTTCAGATTTCTCCCCATCCCCTTAATGGTATACTCTGTCAAGATATCTCTTTCATTGCTCTCCCTCCCTGTCTCTCCCTCATGTTCCTACCTGCTATCCCCTCCCACCCTTTCCCCTCTATTCCTCCCTCTCAGTTTGGCCAGGAGTTGTTAACCCTTTCCTCTTCCTGGGGTGATCCATGTGTGTCCATCTTAGTGTACTCCTTTCACCTAGCTTTTCTGGGATTGTGGATTGTACCCCGGTTATCCTTTGCTTTGTTTCTGACATTCACTTATGAGTGAGTATATAGCATGTTTGTCTTTCTGGGTCTGAGTTACCTCACTCAGGATGATTTTTTTTTTCTAGTTCAATCCATTTGCCTACAAATTTCATAATGACATTGTTTTTTATTGCTGTATAATATTCCATTGTGTAAATGTACCACATTTTCTTTATCCATTCTTCTGTTGAAGGGCATCTAGGTTTAATTTTCCTAAGGACATAGGTCAAAAAGACTCAAAAACAAACAAACTGTAATAGCAAGAGTTAAAGAAAGGACATTAGTGAATTATTAGACATGAATCAATGGAATAAATGCTTATGGTTTTTCACATCCATGGGCCCATAATGACTCCAAATCCAATGCTGATAGGAGAGCAACAATGATGCTGGGGAAGCAATTCAATATTTCATACATAGAAAAGAATGAAGATAATTTTCTTGGAGTTGGGGTTGTAACTCAGTGGAAGAGTTCTTGTGTAGGAAGTATAAAGCTTTTCATCTCTAGTAGCACACACACACACACACACACACACACACACACACACACACACACGGGGGATTTCTTTGTCCAAAATAACTATATTGCAGGGTGAGAAACTAGTTCATCTGGTGGTATTGCAGTGTTATTATTTCACCTAGTAACGAATATAGACAATGATGATAAATGGCTGAAAATGCAAAGATACAGTGGATGTTATGTAACCTCTGATTGGATGATACAACACAATCTATGGGAAGAGACTGTACAAATAGTCCAACCTATGAATGATCAAACTACTGGATTTTATTAACCATAAGCTAACAAAAATGTAAAGGATGAAGAGATACATATTAAATCTACCATGGACATATGATAAAAAAAATTCATCATATGGCAAATCATACATGTGAGCATTACATCAACAATAGTAAAAGACAATTGAAAAACAAAATAAATTAGATAGAAAGCTATACAATTAAAGATATTTATAAGGCACTCATCTACCTGCAAAATTATGACACTAATTCTATCCCAAATACAGTAAATAAATTGCTAAAAGCAAACAAATAGGTATTTAGTGATAAATTACTGTTGGTTTTGTTTTGTTTTGTTTTGTTTTGCATTTCAAAAGAAAACCCCCAGGGCAGGCAAGTTGTAAATCTCAGCAACTGCCAAGAGGATGAGAATGGAGACAAGAAGGTTAAAAAACAAAAACAAAAAACCATCATATTGTTTGAGCTAAAATGGCATGAATTTCAGCTAGCCACATGACTGGGAGGGGAGCTTTAGAGAAAGATTAAAAAAAAAAAAACCCAAAGTAAAAGAGAAAACATACTTGAAACAGAGAAAAAAAGATGAAGAAAATGTATGCTTTTTCTGACTAATTAAGAAAGGTAAGCAGAGTTAGAGTAAGCTGCATGGCTATGGCCTTGTAAGGCACTGTGCTGGGGCTGGAATTCTGGGAAGGATAAATATATTATCTTATTACAGGAATAATTATTCTGCATATCTTTTTAGTATTGCTTAAGGTGAAGAATCAGCATTTCTAGGGGTGGTTCTGCAGCCAGGTCTTTGATCCCATCCAACTGGAATGTTAAGTCTCCATTCAGGCTAGAGATTTTATCCTCTTCACCAGAGGAAATAGTTTTCCCTTAATGGAAATATGATAAAGCCCCTTTACCAATGCTATGTTATTCCCCACTCTAAAGAGGCAACTATAAAATCATTTAGGAGATGGGCTGAAATAAGAGAATTGATATAACTCAATTACACCTAGTCCCCACTTTCACATATAGCCTTTGGGCAGGAGGAGATAAGAAATCAGGTCTCCATTATGATCTTGATGCCCCTAGCTCATATAATCCCTCTTCCCTCTCTTTAACTGGGCTCCTGGAGCTCAGCCTGGTACTTGACTGTGGATCTCTGCATCTGCTTCCATCAGTTACTAGATGAAGGCTCTATGATGGCAGGGTATTCACCAGATGGGGAAATCAACAGAGAAAACTGAACGAAGCTCATAGGAATTCATGAACTTTAGATCAATAGCTGTGGAGCCTACATGAGACTGGACTAGGCCCTCTGCATAAAGGAGTCAGTTGTGTAGCTTGGTCTGTATGAGGGGTCCCTGGAAGTGGGATCAGGATCAATTCCTATTGCATGAGCTAGCTTTTTGGAGCCCATTACCTATGGTGGGACACCTTGCACAACCTTGATGCAGGAGGAAGGGGCTTGTTCCTTCCTTAACTGAAAGAACCAGGCTTTGTTGACATCCAATGGGAGACCTTATCTTGTGGGAGGAGGGGATGTAAGGTGGGTTGAGGGGGGGGCAGGGGCGTGAAGAGGGATGAGAGAAATCAGGTCTCCCTTCTTCCATTCCTGACCAGAGAGCTAAGGACAGCTCTGGCACCGCTGATTTGGGGTCCTGCCCTGAGCTGCCTGGCTAATTTCGGTCTCCTGTTCTTATCCCCCTTATCCCCCTGGAGAAGTAACCCTAATCATAAATAAGAATTTGAAATTGCTTTTGTAGAACAGTCAGCTTTAGGGAGGAAACTTACTTTTATACAACAGTCAGATATAGCAAAGTCCTTGACTAACATGTGGCTAGTAAAGTGAGGGAGAAATAAAAGCAAGAGTCATCAGCATTGCATGTCCCAAGTTAGGAGCCAGTGAAACCAGAAGATAGCATGATGTGGAAAATTTTCAAGTCAAAGTCTGTTAGAATGTTGTAATAGACTCACAGAGCCTCCTTCCATTGTCCTCACTTTTCTTTTGGTTTTTAAGACTGGATTTGAGAGTGATGAACTCAGGACCTGTTTTGAGAAACTTTGATTTCTGTGGGGGTGGCTAGAATCACAGTATGAGGTCCTTCCAAGGTAGTTTCTAGAGAAGGAGAATAAGGAGAAATTTAACCATAATTTGATTTTTTAGTTTGAAACAATAATGGATCTGTTTTTCTTGGCCTAAAAGTAGACACTGCAGTGTTGAATTGAATCAGGGTCGTAATGTCCTATATCTGAACAGCATTTCATATTAAGAAGAAAATCAATAGGGGGAAATAGTTGTCTAAATAATACCTCATGTAGATTTAAGTCTGTTTTCTGGGGAATGTGATCGCTTGAACTGTTAAAGAACATATCAATCATATCAGTCTTTGGTTATACTTTGGTAAATATGCTGGCTTGTTGCTTGTGGCCAAAATTAACTCCCCTCCCCCCAGGACCAGTAGAAGATATGGTTTTCAAGGGTCACTTGGGCTTTGGGGGAGCCTCGGTCTCATTTAGCATCTGTTATTTCTTTTCAGAAGTTCCAACTTTGGGCATTAAGTCAAAAGATCTGTTTGACTATGGCTACAATTAGAGATATTGGGAACATTTTCTTCTGTGCTGACCCTCCTCTACTAGACTAGACTGTTAGAGTCCACCCAGTCACATGTCCATGACTTTTCTGAAGAAGAAACATGACTCACCAGTGCTGCAGAACATTTTGAGAGACATCCCATTGTTTGCTAGGACTCAGGTGACCTTGGAAAGCAAGGCTCAAAATATTGTTACTTTTATTTTCTTTGACCATGTCAAAGGCTCTAAGTACAGTTGAACACCCTGGACCCTCAGTTATATCAGTCTGGTAATTTTAACTACTGTGTAACATTTAGATGATGCCTACAGGGGAAAAAAATCACTTTTCAATGAACCTTGATTAGACATGTATTTTGTTATTGTAAGTCAGTACTTGTAACTGTTACAATGAAATGAATAATAACTCAAAAGAGCTCTAGTGATTTAAGGAAAAATTTTAAATCAGTGTATCAACCTTTGACCTTACATGCTTTAAGATCATATATATTATCTCTAAGTGTGATCTTTTACTTGTCTTCTATAATGTACTCATGCCTTTATAACTGGCTTCTGTTTTCAGTTTTGTTTCTCAATCTGGAAGGACATCTAGACAAATTAATCTTCATACATTGATCCCCCCTCTTTTTTATTAAGAATATTTCCATTCTTGAATTCCTTTTTTTTTTCAAGACAGGGTTTCTCTGTGTAGCTTTGTGCCTTTCCTGGAACTCAATTTGGAGACCAGGCTGGCCTCAAACTAACAGACACCCACCTGGCTCTGCCTCCTGAGTGCTGAGATTAAAGGTGTGTGCCACCACTGCCCAGCATTCTTGAATTCTTCTAACATTTCTTTTTCCTGTTTATAATTTCCCTTCAATTTCATAATACCATGAGACATAGTAACATTAACAAGTAAACATACAATTTTCTTTAAAAATGAAATCTAAACCACATGCATAACATAATGGAATAATGGAATCAATTAATATTACCTGTATACATACTGTTAAACTATGAGAATTTTAAAGTTCCCAAACAAAGCCTACAGAAACACAAAGCCTATAGAAACTGTGTAGTCAATCAAATGATCTACCATAGTTGTGATTTGGGTTTTGAATGAGTGAGAAGTAGAAGATATATAGCAAAAAATAATTCATCAAATTGATGTGTTAACATCCAAGAGAAATCAACCGAGTAAGCCCCATTAAAAGAGTGATGCTGTAGTTGAACTGAGCTTTTCTAGACAGAGAACTCTTTCTGCCTTCTTCATAGATGAGGATCCCAATTAGCTGTTTCCACTATAGGCATCTTTATCATGAGATAAGCAGTAACCGGTTTTGAAAATAGTTTACCACTTAGGGCCTTTCCTCTTAGGCTGTTTTGTTGCCATCCTTTTTCCTTATCAGAGTCGGGGGGCCAGCCTGACTCAGAATAGAATATTTTTTAAAGATATTTTGACACAAACATGTTTAGGTTTGAGGTGGAAGGAACTTCCAGAGTTAGCTTTTCAGTGAGCTCAAATAACACATTACAAACTACCAATATACCATATACAAAAAAGGCATTTGATCCTCTGGTGTATGCAGGATATGAGACTTGCTGTTGAGTAGAGTGGTAACAGGCTACACCCAAATGATGTATTTTCCCAGTAATTTAGACAGATTTGTCTAGATGAGTCTTTGAGCTGAGTGATAAATACAGTTTGCTTGTCTACTGCTGTGACAAACACCAAGACCAAAAACAGCTTGGGGAAGAAGTGGTTCATATCTTTTTTTTTTAAATTTAATTTAATTTTATTTTATAATACAATTCAGTTCTACATATCAGCCACGGATTCCCTTGTTCTCCCTCTCCTAACCCCCTCCCCTTTCCCCCAGGTCACCCCCCATTCCTACCTCCTCCAGGGCAAAGCCTCCCGCGAGGACTGAGATCAACCTGGTAGACTCAGTCCAGGCAGGTCCAGTCCCCTCCTCCCAGGCCGAACCAAGTGACCCTGCATAAGCCCCAGGTTTCAAACAGCCAACTCATGCACTGAGCACAGGACCCAGTCCCACTGCCTGGATGCCTCCCAAACAGATCAAGCCAATCAACTGTCTCACCCATTCAGAAAGCCTGATCCAGTTGGGGGCCCCTTGTTTCCATTTGTTTGGCTATTTGTCCCTGTGCTTTATCCAACCTTGGTCTCAACAATTCTTGATCATATAAACCCTCCTCTTTCTTGCTAATTAGACTCCCGGAGCTCCACCGGGGCCTAGCCATGGATCTCTGCATCCAGATCCCTCAGTCATTGGATGGGGTTTCTAGCATGACAATTAGGGTATTTGGCCATCCCAGCACCAGAGTAGGTCAGTTGGGGCTGTCTCTCTACCATTGCCAGCAGTCTATTGTGGGGGTATCATTATGGATTTCTGTGGGCCTCTCTAGCACTTCGCTTCTTCCTATTATCATGTGATCTTCATTTACCATGGTCTCCTATTCCTTGTTCTCCCTCTCTGTTCTTGATCCAGCTAGGATCTCCCGCTCCCCCAAGCTCTCTTTCCCTCGACCCTTGCCCTTCATTACCCCCACTCATGTCCAGACTGTTCATATAGATCTCATCCATTTCTCCGTCATTGGGTGATCCCTGTGTCTTTCTTGGGGTTCTGTTTTCCAGGTAGCCTCTCTGGTGATGTGAGTAGCAGTCCAGTAATCCTTGTTCCACATTTAGTATCCTCCTATGAGCGAATACATACCATGTTTGTCTTTCTGAGTCTGGGTTACCTCACTCAGGATGATTTTTTTTTGTTCTAGAATCCATCCATTTACTGCCTGACAAAACTTTCCATGATGTCAATTAGTAGAGGACTGATATCCAGAATATATAAGGAACTCAAGAAATTAGACATCAAAATGCCCAACAATCCAATTAAGAAATGGGCTATAGAACTAAACAGAGAATTCTCAACAGAGGAAACGCAAATGGCTGGAAGACATTTAAGGAATTGCTCAACATCCCTAATCATCAGGGAAATGCAAATCAAAACAACTCTGAGATACCACATTACACCTGGCAGAATGGCTAAGATTAAAAACACTGAAGACACCTTATGCTGGAAAGGATGTGGAGCTAGGGGAACTCTCTTCCACTGTTGGTGGGAATGCAAGCTTGTACAGCCCATTTGGAAATCAATATGGTGCTTTCTTAGAAAATTGGGAATCAATCTCTCCCAAGACCAAGCTATATCACTCTTGGGCATATACCCAAGGAATGCTCAATCATACCACAAGGGCACTTGCTCAGTTATGTTCATATCAGCATTGTTTGTAATAGCCAGAACCTGGAAACAACCTAGATGCCCTTCAACTGAAGAATGGATAAATAAAATGTGGTACATATACACAATGGAATACTACTCAGCAGAGAAAAACAATGACATCATGAGGTTCATATCATCTTACAGGTTACAATCCATCATCAAGGGAAGCCAAGGCAGGAATTCCAAGAGGGGTGTAGCTAGAGTTTTCATGCCTGGCCCACAGTCAGGACAAATCTCTCTCACCTGCCAGTCCCACAGCTGCTCAGACCCAACCAAGTAAACACAGAGACTTATATTGCTTACAAACTGTATGGCCATACCAGGCTTCTTGCTAACTGTTCTTATATCTTAAATTAATCCATTTCTATAAATCTATACCTTGCCACATGGCTTGTGGCTTACTGGCATCTTCACATGCTGTTTGTCATGGCGGCGGCTGGCAGTGTCTCTGACTCAGCCTTCCATTTCCCAGACTTCTTCTCCTTCTTGTCCCACCTATACTTCCTCCTGCCTGACTACTGGTCAATCAGTGTTTTATTTACTAACCAATCAGAGCAACACATTTGCCATACTGAACATCCCACAGCAGAGGGGTTTGAAGGAGAAACCTTAGTAATATTTCTTACTGGCCTACTCCAAGGTTCATATCTAGCTACCATTCTTATATACCCCAGGCTTTCCTGCCTGGGGATGTCTTTTCCTACCATGGGCTCTCCTTTAAACACCAATTAGCAACTAAGAAAATACTACTACAAAGACAAGCCATAGGCCAATCTGTTGGAAGCAGTTCCTCAGTTGATTATATCTCTTTCCAGATGTGTCAAGTAGATAACAAATATTAACCACCACTTTAATGTTATGTATTGGAAAAGAGGATTAGCAGGAAGAAAATAACATTCTTTTTTCTCTTTAAAGTAGTATCAGAGACAGAAATATGAGTTTAAAAAGTCAACCCCTGATATCTTTAAACTTTACATGGTCCCTATGACTGGCAGCCAGCATTCATGATTAAAATGGATCAAACCTACAGAAACATTTTCATTTACCATTGTCTATCCTGATATCATTCCTGTTTATTCTTTTGGGTGGCAAACTCTTTTAAAGGCCATATCCACTGTCAGTGAATGCTTGCAAATAGAGACAGAAACCTGAAACTTACAACTATCTTCCCTCCTATATAGAGATCAAGTTTGTAGGCTACATAATATTCTGACAGCTATTTCTCATGACAGACTAGTTCTAATTTTAGATCAGGATTGGATGCAGAAAATCATCATATATTTCCTCCTTTAAGGTTTATTTCACACTGATACAATCCAGTGGCACCCCTCAGTAGGACAAGTACAATGTATATTGGAATGTATTACAAATCTCCTTTTTTTTGTTTGTTTGTTTTTTTTGTTCCTCCAGAGCATTGTTGCAAAGAGAGGCCCATCAAGTAAGTCACCAAAGAGACCTGAGTTTCCAGTATCTTGTCTTTTCTCACCAGTGGTAACAAGGAAAGGAGAAGCTTATTCACTCTTAATGACCCAATTCTCCATTACACTAAACTCTGTGACCTTGATGAATTATTTCTTCATTTTTCCTGGTTAATCTTTGCAGAACTTACCACAAAAAAACGGCAAACAAGCAAACAAAAACACAACTTTGCTATAAATGTGAAGGATGTCAGCCAACCTCTCCCTAGTTATTACATAAAGCAGGAGGACTTTGGCTCCTTTGTGTATTGAACCTCCATATTGTCTTTAAAAATTCTCACTGGTCCTCTTCCCCAATTAATATTCTGTCAGTCTGTATTACATTACTTAATCGATATAGGAACCCTGCATGTTATTATTCAGAGTGAATTTTCTAATTAAAGAGGACTATCAGTTCCCTAAATAAAGACAGATATAGTGTGACTTATCATAAATAATTTTGATTTAAATTGCAATAATTGTGAGAATATTGATCACAGAAGGCAAAACAAAACAAAATATAAAAGAACTTAGAAGGAGGTCGTATTAGAATTCTCACTGTCCTTAGCCTTTCTATGTCACTGTAACTAGAATGGAAAACAAGGGCAAGGGCTCCATGGTGCAATAGTGCAGAAACAAAAGCAGACACCAATGTGGAATCAAGGAGTCTTAAAAGGGTAAATAATGTACCATAGTAGCTAGAGAGAAACAGACCTAGAAATTCCAGGCAAAAAAATAACATTACACCCTATCAGAGATCACACCACCAGCATCCTACAAAGAAATAATAAAATAGCCTAAAATAGCAAAGCAAAGAAACAGGTCTCAAACCAAAAAAGAGAGGCTATATGCCTTACCATTAATTACAACTGGTTTCACCAAAAGAGGCCATTTGCATCGTGTTTTGCTTTGCCCCATGGCTCCTAGATATAAGCTGTTGTTGGAAAAGGAAGAAAAAGAAACGGAAGAGAAAGGATGGTGTGTCCAATACCCAGGTGGACAGCACTTAGAGAACCTAGGAAAGAGAAAGTAATCTTGGTGCCATTTTGTTCTACTCAAGTGAGATCAGACAGATCTGTGACTCTCTGTATCAGCAGGAGTTTAAGTATTGTAGAAACCAACTTGTTAAAAATAGGGAACTCTGTTTTATAACTATAGCAACCTTGTGTGGCACAGCTACCCAATTAGAAAAGCAACTTTATTGGGACCACATGGTCTATCAGAGTTTTGGTGCCTGCCATTACGGCAAGGGGCATGAGGGCCTAGTCATCCCAAGTCCCTCTAAGCAGCTTAATCTGGTCACTTCTCTTCTCTGAAACCTGATGCAAAGTCTTCCAGGTTCTCTTTAGGATCTGCAGTGAGGAAGAAAAGAAGAGGTAATCCTGTTGTTCCAGGAGAGAAGATAGGGAATTAAACTTAGCACTGTTTAGCTTCCAAAGCATGTCCAATAGCCATAGACATTGAAAACATAACCCAAGAAAAAGAGCATTGCATATACACTCCATGTACCACTGTACATCCAGACAAGAAGCTTGGAAGAGAGGTTGACTACCAGTTAACGAACTTAGAGCTCCAATACAAGGCAGAAGGATAAACATGGTTACCAAAGGTTCATTGTTGTATCCTCAGAAGAGTTTAACATTCTTTAACATCCTCCTCTGGGCCACCAAATGTTGCCAGAAAATCTCAGGAGTCCCTTTGCAGTTGCAAGATGATACCAGGAAAACTAGCGTCCTCTCCTGGGGTTCTTTGTTTCATTAACAGCAAAATTTAATAGAATACTCAAAGGGAAGATCAAGGACAATAGCTTTACAGAAAAAAAGCAAATAAATAAAAACAAACTCAAGGTAGGAAAGCTAGAAATTTCAGCAACTGCCTAGAGAACAGGAAAAAAGAGAAGGCAAAAAAATTTTTTTTAAATCCATGCCATTTAAATTAAGCTGCCATGGAGGTCAGCCAGCCACATGAGGGATAAGCAATAATTTACCTGGGAGAGAAGCTTTAGAGAATGTTTAAAAGATCCCAAAGTATCAGGAAAAACATGCTTAGAATGAAAAGAGGAAGAAGAAAAAAAAAGTTATGCTTTGCTGAATAAATCAGAAAAGTGGCCAGACTTATGAAGCTGGCCTGGCCCTATAAACTGCTACTGTCATTGTGTTGTAGATGGATGATTATGGTGTGCTTGCATAAACAAGTATCTGTTATCTAGAGATATGTATGGAAGGAAAAATTGTAGGTTAAAATAGTTATATATATACATATATATAATAGTTATTATCATATATATATTATATATATATATATAATATATATATATATATATATATGTGGTTGTAGATGAATTTCTAAATGGTCTTATTAAATAAGAAGCACAGAGCCAAATACAGTGTTAAAGCCTAAGAGATCAGAGTAAGAGCCACGACTCCCTTTAGCTTACCACTCGCTGTCATCCTTCCCCTGAGATAGACCTTCTTCCTGTGTGTCTTGCATTTTATTGCTTTCCTGTTATGCCTCCTCCTCGGCTCTAAGCCCAGCCACATGAATTCCTTGTCACTGCCTGTCTAAACAGGCCTCCTGGTCTCTATGGTTGATATTTGGATTAAAGATTCAAGGGTCACCATGGTTGGCTGTGTCCTGGACCACACAGAGACTCTACCTGCCATGTGATTGGATTAAGGGCGTGGGCTACAACCACCTGACTTCTATTCCTGGCTCTCCGGTAATGACCTCTGATCTCCAGGCAAACTTTATGAACATACAAATAAAATCACATTTCGGCACAATTAAAATATCACCAACAGGTGGCTACATTAAAAGGATGATTGGCATGTGCCTTGCACTACCAGAGGGCCATAGATAACATTCATACAGGACTTGATTGATGCATAAATCTAATTAATCTTATCAATAAGATAAGGAGTCAGATATCAGGGTAAAACCCAGAAAGATCAGAGAATAAGGAGAGCAGCAACAATCACTTCCTTCTCCCATTCCTCCAGTCCAAAAGGGCCAAGATCCTCTTTCTGCCCCACCTTATCACTTCCTGTCCCTTTCTCTATAGTCTTCCAAACCTCTATGGTTAACTAGTGGCTAGCTCCACCCATTGACTCCAAGCAAGTTTTATTTGTCAGAACACAAGCAAAATATCACATAATACTTGATTCCCAAGTATTTAGGCTTATCACAGCTTTCTTATCTAAAGAATGAATCTTCATTGACTAGTGGATATTTTCCCAATATTCTAACTAGATTTTCAATCAGTTATAAGACTAGTTCCTAGCTCAGTTATCCTTCTTAATTAAGAACTATTAATCATTTGTCTACCTGTCTCCAAACTACTATTTTCATCCTCACTTTTCCTCTCAGCAATGGAAAGAGAATGTCCACAGACATCTACCACTGTATACTCTACCTACCAGAGCTTACAACAGAATGACTTCAACAGCATTTCTCTAAATGCTTGTTGCCCAAGCTGTGTACTAGTCAGCAACAACTTCCTTAATTCTACTTAGACATATAACCATAAACCATCCTCATTGTATATGTTATTTGCCTTCCCCATTATTTTCATAGTTAGTTGATCAACTTAAAGAAAAAAATTGCCATCCTTTTTTTCTAATAGCTATCACCACATTTATTTGCATCTTTAATAAAAAATTATGTCAGAAATGTTATCTATGTATTTTTTCAAATTTTCCCTTATTCTTTGTAATCTATTTTGTCAGAAAGTGGAAATACCTAGATGCCTTCTAATTTTACTTTGATGTATTAATGCTAAGTTTTTTGTTCTCATATTACATGTTCTTCTTACTATTTTCAGGGATATCCACTCCATTTTTCACATGGTCTCATCTACGTCACCTAATCTGAACTGTGAAGTACTGCTCGCTGTCAGTTGGTGATTTTATACTCTGGTCATTTTGTGAAAAACCATTTGCAGTCCTCTTACTCCTTTGTCTAACCTATTATGAAAATTTGTCAGGTCTTTCATTAAAATTTACTCCAGATATGACCACTTCCAATCATCTTCATGGTTCTTAGTCTGTTTGAGTCCCTTCAACTTCAAAGCCCCTTCAATAGGGCTCCTTTGTTCTATCCTTGCTCCCAATAGATGTTTTTCACTGCAAATGAGCAAGTGCTCTTAAAACTGAGTCACTTTATAGGACTCATGTACTCTGTACCCTGAAATGCTTTCCTATTTTACAAAGAGAAAAGTTTGATGTATTTATTAATTAAATGTTCTGCATGATAAGCCCTACATGTTCTGTCTTAGACAATCAACTATGTTCATTTTTCTGAGTAGTTATTAAACACATTGGTCACCTTGTTATTTCTCTTACACCTCTTTTCTTCTGCTATTACTTTAGTTGCTTGGGTCCATATATACACCATTTCACTGTTTGAATTTTATTTTGTATTACTTTATTTTATTTTAATGTAGCACATTTCATGTACTTCCAGATTCTGGTATCATATCTTGTTTATCATTTGGTTTCGCCTTCCCACTGGAATATATCAAAAAGTATTTTCTATTTATTTCTTCACTTACTCATCATACCTATTAAATTAGTGTTCAACACATAGCAGATAATGTGCAATTATTTGTTTGCTAAAATTTTAAAAGTTTGATAAATTTATCCAATCAAAAGTTAACAGTTACTTCCTGGCTGACTAAGGAATCAGGAACATGTTCTACCCAAAAGCTCAAGTAGCAGGATATCAGAAGTATTCCCTACCAGGCAGCCCATAGCCACCACAGTTTTCTAAGAACCAGAAGGGCAAAAGAAAAGAAGGAATGGAACATTCACCTGACAAACAGAAGACCAGATATTAGTACCTTCAATTACAATAATCCCAAACACAAATGTCTATACAGCAGCATGAAAACATAATGAATAATAGTCAGAAAAATGGCTCCACTGAAGTCCAGCAAGCCTACTTCAGTAGGCTCTGAGTGATACCTACTAAAGTCTCTCAACTGTAGTTGAAGCACAAGTAAGGACTTCAAAATAACAATTATGAATGTGCTCAAGGTCTTTAAAGATGATATGAATAAATCCATTGATGAAGTTTATAAAAACACAAAAGTAAGATGAAATAAAGAAAACAGTCTAAGACACAAAAGTGGATATTAAATCAACAAAAAACATAAACATGGGAAACTGGAAATGAAACATTTAGGAACTCAAACATGAATATCAGAGGCAAGCCCCAACAACATAATGTAAAAATTGAAAGAATCAGACAATGAAAACAAGAGATAATAAATGGAATCCTCAGTCAAAGAAAATGTTAAATCCAAAAAGCCAGACACAAAACATCCATGAAATGTATATCATTATGAAGAGACCAAATCTGAGAATAATACAAATAATAGGAGAAAATTACAGATCAAAAGCCCAGAAAATATTTTCAACAAAATCATAATAGAAAATTATCGTGACCTAAAGAAGGAGGTATTTACAAAGTTGCAAGAAACAATCAGAAAACTAAATAGACTTGACTAGAAAATAATTTCCCCATTCCCATGATAGTCAAAACACAGACCCCTTACAATAACACCTGACTTTTCTATGGAGACTCAAAATCAGAAAACAGAAAGGGCTGGGCAGGTGTTCTCTAAGCCTTAAAAGACCACAGATGCCTAACCAAGCAAATTTTTCTATCACAATAGATGGAAAAGGCAGCCATTCAATTATGAAACTAAATTTAAGTAGTATCTATCTACCAATCAAACTCTACAGAAGGTGCTAGAAGGAAAACTTAAGCCTGAAGAAATTAACCACACCCAAGAAAACACAAATAATAAATAATCAAATGGTGGTGGGAAAAGAACCACATAAAAACAACAGAATAATCAACAGATACTGGTTATTGATAACTTTCAATACCAATAATCCCTAATAAAAAGACAGACAGAGATTGGATTATAAAGCATAATACAACTTTCTGGATTCTTCTGAAACCAAGAAATACATCTTACTGTCATGGATAGGCATTAAATTTTTAGAAAAATGTATTCCAAGGAAATGACCTAAAAATCAAGCTGTGATAACCATTTTAATATCTGACAAAATAGACTTCAATCAAAAATTAATCAGAAGATAAAAGGAAGGACACTACATACTCATCAGTAGAAAAATTTATCAAAATGATATTGCAATTCTACGCATCTATACACCAAACACAAGTGCACTCAATTTCATAAAATCAAAAAAAAAAAAAAAAACACTACCACAGCTTAAATCACATATTGACTTTCATGATAGTGGGAGATTGTAATACCCCTATATCATCAATAGACTGGTCATCCAGACAAAAAGTAAACAGAAATGGTGGAGCTAATATGTCATAACCAAATGGACCAACAGATATTTATAGAACATTTCATTCAAACCAAACAAATATACTTTCTTCTCTGCAGCTCATGGAATTTTCCCCAAAATTGATCACACACGTGGACACAAAGAAAGTCTCAATAGACACAAGAAAATTGAAATAACACCTTTCATCCTATCTGATCACTGTAAATTAAAACTGGATATCAACAAAACAGAAACAATAGAAAGTGTACAAACTCATGGAGACTGAACAACTCACTACAGAATACAAAATTGGTCAACACAAAAATGAAGAAGCAAATTAAAAACTTTTTAGAAATAAATGAAAATGGAAACACAATGTGCTCAAACTAATGGGACACAATCAAAGCACTTTTCAGAGGCAAATTCATAACACTAATAGTCTACACTGGAGAGATCTCACATTAGTAACTTCATGGCATACCTAAGAGCTCTATAATAAAAAGAAGAAATCAGATACAAAAAAACCAAGTAGATGGCAAAAAAATAATTAAAATCAAATTGCACATAAACAATTTGAAGATACTTATAATTTCTAGTTAAATAGAAGCAGTCATTAAAATCTCCCAGGAAAAGCCCAGGACCAGATGGTTTTAGCACAGAATTTCAACCACTGTGGAAATTAGTATGGCGTCTTCTCAGAAAATTGGGAATTGATCTACCTCAAGACCCAGCCTTACCACTCTTAGTCATATACACAAGGAATGTTCAATTATACCACAAAGATACATGCTCAACTATGGTTATAGCAGCATTATTCATAATAGCCAGAACCCAGAAACAACCTAGATACTGATCAACTGAAGAATGGATTAAGAAAATGTGGTACATATACACAATGGAGAGATACACTCAGCAGAGATAAAAACAATGACATCATGAAATTTGCAGGCAAATGGATGGAACTAGAAAATATCCTGAGTGAGTTAACTCAGACTCAGAAGGACAAACATGGTATGTACTCACTCATAAGTAGATACTAGATATAAAGCAAAGGACAATCAGACTGCAACCCACAGATCCAGGGAGGCTACCTAGTAGGGGGGACCCTAGGATAGATAGTTTTGGTTTTGCCCGATCACTGGTAAGCTTTAGTGAAACATTTCACTATCAAGAAAAGAATTCTACCAGACTTTCAAAGAATAATAATGCCATTACTTCACAAAATAGAAAAAACTATCTTTTAATGAGGCCACAGCTACCTTAATACCTAAACTAAATAAAGACCCAACAAAGAGAGAGAATTACAGAGAAAAAAAAAAACCCAGAAATATTCTATTTGCCTTCAAATTTCCTGGTGTCCTTCTTTTTGGCAGCTTAGGGATACTTCATTTTGTAAATTACCACATTTCTTTATCCATTCATAAGTTGAAGGACATCTAGGTAGTTTCCAGTTTCTAACTATTACAAATAAAGCTGCTATGAACATAATTGAGCATGTGTCCTTCTGGTATGATTGAGCCTCCTTTGGGTATATGCCCAAAATTGGTACAATTGGGTCCTGTGCTAGGTTGATTCCAAGTTTATGAGAAACTATCACATTGGCTTCCAAAGTGACTGTACTAGTTTGCACTCCCATCACAAACAAGGAGTATTCCTGTTGCTTCATATGCTCTCCAGCATGAGATATCATCTGTTTTTTATTTAGCCATTCTGACAGATGTAAGATGGAATCTCAGATTTGTTTTGATTTGCATTATCCAAAGACACCAGGAAATTTGAAGGGAGAATGAATGGAACTAGAAAAAAAAAATCATCCTGAATGAGGTAACCCAGACCCCAAAAGACAAACATGGTATGTACTCACTCATAGGTAGATATTTCGTGTAAAATAAAAGATAACTATGCTACAATCCACAGATACAAATACTATGAAACAAGGAGAGTTCATGGAGCCAATCAGTTCTCCCTGGGAAGGAGAAATAGAAGAGAGTTTTGTGAGTGGACTGAGGACAGGTAGGGATGGAAACTTAAGTGATCAGGTTGGTAGGGCAAAGAGTGGGAGAGAGCTGAGGGGGACTGCTAAGGCAGGTCACTTCAGGTCCAGTGGAAGCCTGGTGCTGAAGAATTTACTGGAGAGTCTATGGGGAGGACCCCTGCTTAGACTCCTAGCAATAGTGGATAAGTAGCCTGAATTGGCATCTGCTGTGACCAGATTGGCACCTTGCCCAGTTGTCATCAGAGAGGCTCCATCCAACAACTAACTGATGGAGGCAGAGATCCATACACAAACACTAGGCAGAGTTCAGGAATCCTGCAGTGGGGGAGGAGAAGAAAAGAGTGTAGGTGCCAGAGTGGTAAAGGACACCATGGGAAGGCTTACACAATCAACTAACCTGGGCTCACAGGGCCTCACAGATATTGAATGGACAGCCAGGGAGCCTGCATGGGACTGACACATGCATTCTTCATATATTTTACAGTTGTGTCGCTTTGTCCATTTGTGGGACTCTAACAGTGGGAACAGGAGCTGTCTCTGACTCTTTTACTGGCTTTTGAGATACAGTCCTCACACTGGGTCACCTTGTCCAGCCTTAATACACGGGGAGGTGTTTAGTCTTACTGCAACTTGATATGCCATGTTTTATTGATACTCATGGGAGAAATGCCTCTTCAAAATAGAGAAGAGGAGAGGATTGTAGAGTAGGAGGGAGGTTAGGGGAGGAAGTGGGAGGGGAGGATACAGGTAGGAGGCTACAGCCAGGATGTAAATAGATGAGAGAGAGAGAGAGAGAGAGAGAGAGAGAGAGAGAGAGAGAGAGAGAGAGAGAAAGGATAGATGAAAGGAAGGAAGAAAAAAAATGTTTTACATCCCCTAGTTATCAAATAAATGTAAATCAAAACTACTTTAAGATATCACCTCACATTAGTCAGAATGGCTAACTAAGATCAGCTCATTCAATCATGGGTATGTATGGAGTAGTGGTACATTTGTCCATCACTGGAGGGTACACAAACATTGTGTAGACACCATGGAAATCAATGTGGTAGTTCCTCAGGTAGCTGGGAACAGCTCTACCTCAAGATCTAGCTATATTATTTTTGGGCATATAACCAAATGGCACTTCACCATCCAACAGAAGCACTTGCTCAACCAAATTTAATGGTACTCTATTTATACTAGCCAGATTTGGAAACAGTCTCTGGTGTAGAACATTATTTTAAGATGTGTTACATTTGTTTGTGTTGTGGAATAAAGGTGTGTGCCATCACCGCCCAGCTGGGAAAACATATTATATACACTTAATACATGATACATACACTAGTTTAATATGTATATTAGGAAGATTTTTTCTTTATTAGGTTTCCATACAACTCAAATGACCCTTACTTTTAGCTGTCCCTTTTCATATTCCCTTCCTTGCCGCCTTGTCTCCTTGCCCTTTTTATCCTCCTATTGCACACACACACACACACACACACACACACACACACACACACACACGTGTCTGTGTGTCTGTGTCTGTGTCTGTGTGATCCAAATAAAATCACAAAATAGCAGTGGATACCAAGCTCAACTGAATATTTCTAGTTACCAAATAAAGCTTCCAGTAATGGGAAAAACTTGAATCTAGAGGTTTGCCAGAAGTACCAATTGGGAATCCTCTAACAATGCAGGCTTTTACCAATGATGTTTGTTGCTCTCCACAAAATGAGGTAAGACAACATCATCAAAAACAAGACCCACAAACTCATTTAACATAAAGAAGTCAAACTGATGCCTGCTTGGAGCCTTTGCATGTATGGACTAATGTTCATAGTACTGGACAGTGCTCTGTATGTTACCAAAGTAGAAAGTTAACACCAAATGAACTACAAAACCTTTAATGTACAATAGTGACATGCCTGTACATTGTGCTAGTGTAATAGTGACTAAAAGTATGTAGGAGTAACCACTAATATCTAACTAGACTTAAGTCCACTACATGAATGAAACCTATCCCCAACAGTGCTAGGGTAGCCAAGAACCTGAGGTCAGATAATCCACAGACTTAGGGGAAAACCAAACACTGTTCTGATAAGGGAATGCAGCAATAAAATAAGTCCTAATGACATCCTGTTATACTAGTAAATCAGTCTTTTGCTCAACCATCATTAGAGAAGATGTCTCCTGAATTAGTTGGGAACAAATACAGACCCATAGAAGGACAATATGGAAATAGTGAGGGACCTTGGAACACTCAGTCCAAAATGGGAAATTTCAAATCTCTCCACTCAGGGCTCAGGGAACTCTGTGGACAAGCAGGCAGCATGATTGGAAGAACCAGAGAAGATGGAGAACATCAAGGAAACAGGTCTATAAACACAGCAGAACAAACACATACACATGAAATCAGAGAGACTGTGAAAAATTGCTCATGGCCATCACAGGTCTGGGCTAAATGGGATCTGAGAGAAGTAGACACAAGCCCTAGCTTAACTCAGAAGCTACCTCCAAATGATAACCACTCACAAATCAATTTTTTTTCCAATGGAGTTTCACTAGGGATAAAACATGTTCTTAAGGGCAGACCCCATGCCTAACAGCAGATGGCCAATAGAAGAAGAGCTGCTTGGCATCCTTGTAGGTTTCTTAGTCTCAGAATGTTTCATCAGGAATTGTTTTCATGTTGTTCTTTTCATTTTTTTATTTTTATTTTTTTTTATTTTTACCTACATGTTCTTTGCAGATATTTATGGCTTTAGGTTTCTTACTTTTATGGAATTCCTGTGTCTGGGAATGTGTGTGTATCTCTGCATTTATATATGTTTCTTGTCCTTTTTGTTTGGCTCCTTTTCTTTTGTATGTTTTCTTCTACTCTGATTTTTTTTTTAATTTTGTTTTAGTCTATTTTATTATTATCCTTTAGTTGCCTGTTCATTTTCTGATGAGATATGAAAGGGTGTGGGTCTGGATGGAAGGGATGATGGGGAGGACCTTGGAGGAGTTGGGAGAGGGTAAACTTTAATCAGAATATATTAAAAATTTATTTTCATATAGGAAAAATAGAAAAAAATAAACCAACAGTAACTGTCACTGGCTCTGCAGCTGGAGTCTCACTGTCTCTGATCCTGGGGGCAGGGGCTGAGTAGATGTAGATAGAGTCAATGACCAGATTCCAGGAGGTTTGGAAGCAATATCTCATTTATTAGACAAAGGGCTGAAGTATTTATGTTTGAGCTGTTTGGTGGACTTTTGCTACCAATTGCTGTGGCATTTCTTGGTTGGCTCTGGGCTGCATGTCATCCTGTTTTGTTTTGGAACTTATGGGTCAGGTTTCCTCTGGCCAGAGTGCTCTCTGTGCATGTCATAGCTCACTGTCTACATGTGTGCTTAAGGCATGGCTCATTTCTTTACTCACCTCACCTCAAGTAACTTCTCCTTTTAAACAATATTTTCTTAGAGCAGGAATTCAAATGAGAAAACATCTAAAAACTAAAAACACAAATTTCATTGATCAACTTGGTGTCTATTTTACTAGAAGAGTTCACTTTTATGGTAAGAAGCTATACATTGATTAAATTTGCCTATGTTTCATGTTTATACAGTTGTTGATTATTAGGTAAAGAGAAACATTAAATTTAGGAGAAAGATCAGACTATGACAAGAATATTTTTCTCAGCTATTTGAGAAACAATGATTACTCAAAGTCATCCTTATAATGGCCTTAAAAAGAAAGTTTGAGAGCAAATAAGAGTGGAGATGACAAATCAATTCCTACAGCTATTTCATTCATTACTACCATCTATTTTTAAAGAAGTCTCTGTTTGCAATTGTTTCAATGATTCAGAATTATAAATTCTAACATAATCTTTCCTGTAATATTATGTGACACTAAAAAATTATAAAGTTTTAAGCTCTCTTTAAACTCTTCACAGTGTCAGAGCATCCTATTTCTCTTATGATTACTTAATGTAAAAAGAGTAAGATAGATCTCAGTGGGGCATATTTTTAGACTCTAAGTAGGTGGTGTTAGATTTAAATGTGGGTATTACTGGATATTCTAATTGAGAAGCAACTTGTTCCAAAGTGTGCCATGTTCATAACTGAAATGGCAGTTGCTGTAATATTTTAATACATTTATTACAACCTTTTGCTTCTAGTTTTTTAAGGGAACATTTTTTTACTCTTTTTGGAAGAGAGGAATTATCTTTCAGCAATTGCTTTCTCTGGCATATAAGTTAGACTAGCTGCAATGGGACAACTGTATTTAACCATTATGCATGTACTGTAGCAGAAGAGTTTGCTGTAAAGCTATCTGCATGGTTAGACACCCTGAGCACAGGTGATGATGATGTTTAGGACCCCCCATGGATGGTGGTGTGGGGATGGTTACATAAGCTTTGATTCTACATTCTAACAATTTAGAGAAGATTCTATTTAGGTTCTATGATTTCAGTTTGTGCTCTGTTCCACATTGTGGTTTACAGTTTAAGTTTCAATCTCTTTTGGAATATTGTTGGTTTATTTTTCAAAAATTACAATTGACAGACTTGTGTTTTAAAGTCAATTAGGTAAATTTCATAAACTAATCTGAAGGAAATGAAAGAATCCAAGAAACATTAACCATAATAAATAGGATTTATAAAGTTTTAAATATGACTATAGTTAATCAGTTTAATCAAGACATTTAGGCTTTAAAAAGGATTTTAAAGTGAACACTGCTTTATGCAAAGTTACAACTTGATGGGGGAATGTCTTTCTGAATGCTACAAATATGTGTTGTTCTGATTGGTTGATAAATAAAGCCATTTGGCCTATGGCAAGGCAGCTTAGAGGCAGGTGGGAAATTCAAAGAGAGAGACAGGAAGAAGATGGGAGAGATGCCCACAAGCCACCCAAGGAGCAACATGTAATAGGACACAGGTAAAGCAATGGAATATGTGGCAATACATAGATTGATAGTTATGGACTAGTTTAAGATATAAGAGCTAGTTAACAAAAAGGTTGAGCCATGGCCATGGAGTTATAACTAATATAAGCCTCTGTGTGTTTACTTGAGGGATGCAAGTGGGAAAGATTTGTACCGATCTCTGGCAGGCTGGGACACAGGAAATCTTCTGACTACAACAACTAGGATTATATTTCCAGCTTCTAAGTGTGAGGAAATTAATGTATAAAAAGTGCCTACTGTTTAAAGACATCTCTAGACATGTTAAAATGCTAAGATTTTCATTGGGTAGACCACTGACATATCTCATCCCCAATCATGCACCATATATTAGAAACACATGCCCTCTGGCAAGTTTTACATAGCAAAATTTTCTTACAATTTTTCCAACTGAAGTACTTACTTATCAAAACCAAAACCAAATTCAACTAGCAGGTAGTCTATCTTAAGGGAGAATAATAGTAAGTTTTGAGAACCACTGGTTTTACTAGTATTTTTATATACATTTGAAATGTTAGTCTTTGACATAATCTTGCATAAAGATTTCGGGAATTTGAAACATAGTAATTTTAATTATCACTGAAGTTTTAAAGTGGTTAAGCTTTTAAAAGACCAATTTAATACTATTTTGACATATTCAGTCACAAGAGAAATTTTATAAAAGAAATAAAAAAGTTTATTGGCATCATAGCTGTATTGGACTATTGATTGTTTCCCTCCCTTGACAATGTACATAGTAATTGCTGGCACTATGATATCTGGAACACAAGAAGGTGGCTTTTAAGGTTAGATCCAAAACAAGTCTTCTTTGGTCTGTGTCTCAAGTATAGATTGTCTTCACCTATAGAGACTTACCTTCAACTTCTAAGAAGCAATGAAGGACAAGAACAAACCCTGTATTGTTTTGAGTACATGACCAACAACTCAAATGGAGGTTTTCCATACCTGACACTATGGATTTTTTAGATAATCTATGGCCTTTGTGATGCCAATGAAGTATAACAATGACCAGCTTAGCAAGCTACCTCTAAAGCAAAAAATAATAGCATGCATGCATATCTTTATGGTAGATAACAGTTGTCTAATTAGACCAAAGCTCCACTCAGTAGGAAGGAGTCATGCTTAGTACTAGAAATCTAGACAACTACCAGTAGGGTCATGGATCTTAGAAGAAAACCTGCTATCTTCATTTTATTAGACCTACATAATTTCCAACTACATTCTAAAACTTATCCTAATACCCAAAGATTAGTGTAGCTCTCCCATCATCAAATATGCTTCTATTTACAGCAAATGAAGAGCACTGCAGAAAACCAAATTGATTGTTTGGAGCTTAGCTCCAGTTGATACATCTATAACACAACTCCTGCACCAAAGACTCAGGGAACATCATGGGAGAGGGGCAGAAAGATTATAACAGCCAGAGGACCAGAGAGTCAGCTGTAAGATTGTGTCCTAGAAATGACAGAGAAAGTTTGTCCATGATATCACAATGATTTAGCTGCCTAAACAGGACCTTAACAATGATAAGATCATAGATATGCTAATGCAGAAGGAGGGAATCTTGGTTCCACCTCTTGACAAAGAAAAAGACATCTAATGACTACTGAGAAGGGAAAAACCATTTCTTCCCAAGGATGAAGCCCCTAATTGTTTATTGCCTTAGGATTTCTTTTGCTGTGGTAAAACTTCATGACCATAACTAAGGTAGGAAAGGGTTTATTTCAAATTTCATTTCTTAGATAAAACTCAATTCTTGAAGTTATACAGGGTCTTCTGCTGTGGGATGTCATTATGTATGCTGTGCATATGTGTTGCTCTGATAAATAAAATGCTTATTGGCCAGTAGCCAGGTAGGAAGTATAGGTGAGGCAAGCAGACAAGAAGAATTCTGGGAAAAGGAAGGGCTGAGTCAGGATTTTCCAGCCAGACACAGAGGAAGAAAGATGACAAGGTAGAACTGAGAAAAGGTACCAAGCCACATGGCTAAACATAGATATAAATTATGGTTTAATTTCAGTGTAAGAACTAGTCAGTAATAAGCCTGAGCTAATGGCCAAGCAGTTGTAATTAATATAAGCTTCTGAGTGATTATTCTGTAAGTGGGCAACAGGACTATGGGGCCTTGGTGGGACCCAAAAAACATCCAACTACAAATAGCACCAAGACATGGTGGCAAGAGTTTCCACCTAAAACTTGAGAGAACTTAATAAAAGAGTCTAAAATGGAGCTAAAAACAGCTTCTTTGTTGTGTCTCAGGCAAGCCATGAGCTACAGTATGGTGGGTTCATGGCATGAAAGCTTGAGCTATAGCATGGCAGATTCTTGCCAAGTTACAGACATTTCTCCAAACCATGCAGTACACTATGTGGTGGATTTAGATTTTGCTAATGCAGACAAAAAAATTACAAACAAACAAGCAATAACAACAACAAAACATTTCTGGACTACATGCTGCTTTGGAAAAGGCATAGACCCACTGCCTCACAGAGTCAGCAGAGAGCATGGCTCCTGGAGCTGGCAGTGAATTACCTCTGCCATGTTGAAAAGCTAATATGGGCAGAGTCAGCAGCCAAGACTGCCACTTCAGTACTAGCCACTGCAGTTTAAAGTAATAGATTCACAATAAGGCAGATTCAGATGGAATAAGACTTTAAATGGTTTACAGTGTGTATACAAATTTATGTAGACTTGGAATAGAGAGGAAAAACAAATATAGACAGTTATACAAAAAATAGACAGTTTCAAACAATAAAGTATTTAAAGGGACAGTAAATGTAATATAAAAAATAATCCATGTAAAGATGGAAAATACACACAGAGTCTGGATCATATTGTCTTTGGGAATTTTTGTTTTGTTTTGTTTTGTTTTGTTTTTGGGGGTCAAGGATTCTCTGTGTAGTCTTGGTGCCTGTCCTGAATCTTGCTGTCCTGGATCTCACTCTGTAGACCAGGCTGGCCTTGAACTTACAGAGATCCTCCTGGCTCTGCCTCTCTAGTGCTAAGATTAATGACGTGCACCACCATGCCCAGCTCTTTTGGATTTTTAACTGGAGAGATACATTTGATTATAAGGGCTGCTAATTTAAACCAATATATGCATTTTAAAGGTATCTTCACTTCAAAATTTGGATCTAAGGATATGTTGCTTTGGAAGGGAGGCTCTGCTTTTGTTTTTACAGGAAACAAGAGGCTATGGATTTGTTCCAGGTTAATATGGATCAGATTTGATCACTCTAGACCTCCTGAAACTTAACAGATGGTACCTATCAACAAAGGTTATAGCCGGTCTTCCCAGGACTTGACCATTATATTGAATTTTCTCAGGATCCCCAAAAGACTATCAGCACCCACAATCAGCAGGAAGTAGTCTAGAAAACTACATCCACATTCCCAAAAACTGGATTATGAACATTTGTCTTTATTTAGAGATTGGTTACAAATTGTTATTGGTCATAGTCAATATCTTTCTAAAGAAAAAAAGGTGATAGGATACAGATATGATAGAATGAAAGGGTAGATTATTGAGTCTACTTTTAAAGAGAAACAACTTGTGTAAAATGTTTTACATTGCCATGTATTTTAGTTTATTACAAAATTAAAGTTTATTTTGTTATACTGTATATATATTTCTACTATCATTTAAGGTATTATGTTTATGTAACTCATTTAAGTTGTAATGTATAATTAAGAAATACAAATTAACAAGTAGCCATCCATGATAATCAAACTTATAGTCATGTTAGTTAAGTTTTCTAGATATACATAGATATATTTCAAATACGTAGGTAATCTTCAAACACTTCAAAGACCCACAAAATATGCCATTTAAAATGTTTTAAAAACCTAGACTTTTCTGAACAATGGGACATGACTTCTCCTGGTAGCACCAATTACTTCATGAAGAATGATGGGCATTGAATAAACTCATTATGGAGTTTGCTATCTTTGTGACAAAAGTTAGCCACTGCAAAAAAAAAAAAAGTGCCCTTGCATTGACTGACTGATAGTATGTTGTGTAAACTGAACATGCAGGACTCATAGGAAAGTGATCACTGAACTTTGCAAGATGAGATGGTTCTTCAGGTTCCTGTTTCACAGAGGAGACTGCCAGACATTCAACAAGACACAGGAAGAAGCAACTGAGAAACTCTAGGTCTATAGTCTGAAGATAGATTCCCCAACATGGCAGAGGAATTTTGGGTGACTGTCCAGGAAGGCAGGTGTCTCTGTCATTCTAGATTTTTCGAAGTTGCTTATAGTGTTCTTCCTGTTTACTTAGGTAATATTATGTCATTCTGGGGTCTTTGATGTGGTTGAAGACTATATAGTTATAGTTGTAATTTTCCTTGGTTATGATAAAAGATAAGTTAGATATGAAACCGTAGACTCACAAAAATAGGATAGATAGATTTTTTTTTTTAATTTTGCCAAATACAAACAGACTAATTATTGTAACTGTAATTCTTGCTTGATAACTGTTTTGTTATACATAGTTTTATTAGGTTAAAATTAAAACCTTCCTTTTTGATTATACATAAAAGGGGAAGTGCTGTGAGATGTCATTCTGTATGCTGTGAATATATGTTGCTCTGATTGATTGAAAAATAATACTCATTGGCCAGTAGCCAGGCAGGAAGTATAGGTGGGGCAAGTAGACAAGGAGAATTCTAGGAAGAGGAAGGGCTGAGTCAGAAGTTGCCAGCCAGACACAGAGGAAGAAAGATGACAAGGCAGAACTGAGAAGAGGTACCAAGCCATGTGGCTAAACATAGATATAAATTATGGGTTAATTTAAATGTGAGAGTCAGACAGTAATAAGCCTGAGCTAATGGCTGAACAGTTATAATTAATATAAGCCTCTGTGTGTTTACTTGGAGGACACAAATGGAAGAGATTTGTCCCAAATGCAGGCCAGATGAGACACAGGAAATCTTCCAACTATAGTCATTACTCAAACAAAGCAGGAACCTGAAGGCAGAAACTGATACAGAAACCATGGAGGAATGTGCACTACCCTGCTCCCTATAATTTGTTCATCCTGATTTCTTATATATCCAGGACATATCCACGAGGAATGTCACCACCCAAAATGGACTTTCCTCATCAATCACTTATTTAAAAACTGTTTTGCAGACTTGCCTACAGACTAATCTTATGGAGACATTTTGTTATTTGAGAGTCCATCTTCCCAAATGTCTCTAGCTTAAGTCATGTTGACCTAAAACTAGTCAAAGCATTCATGCAATACAGAGTGATCATCCCCAAAATGGATACACACAAATCACATTAAATGGACAGTAGGTTGAATTTATACATGTATGTGTCTGTTTCAATAATGACCACATATAGGCCATCAATTTCAGAGGAAGTAGTGGGCCATAGAAGGAGTTGCATGGATGCTACATGGAGGAGGGGTTGTTGAGAGGACAGATGAGGAAAATGACATAATTATATGTTAACTGGAATTTTTCAATAAAATTTAAATTTAAAAAATCAATAAAAAAGAAAAATGGCAGAAAAAAGTTATACCTATTTAATATAATTATATTAAATGCGTGTTTGTGAGTGATATGGAACAAAGTAATATATGTCAGGTAAAGGGCTATCTGTGATGTATACTACTGCTGTTTCACTTTGGATACATGGTATTATTGTCATTGGCCCTGGTATTTAATTATTTATATGTTTTGCTGTTATTTTGCAAAAATTAGGAAAGATTAAAATAAAATTTTAATATATGGCTGATCTATTCTTTGCAATTTCTTGATAGGAAAAAATTCCTTTCAATCACTTTTACCAAAATAACATTCTACAAAACAAAAGGGAAAAAATCTGCATGTAGTGTTGAGCTAAGGCTGTCATTCTCAAAAATTAGTTAAGGAACTCAGTTCTTCTAATTTATAAATTATAGGCTATATATTCCTTTGGTCACAATCTGTTAAATTTCATATGATTTCTTTTGTCCTCAGAATTTTATTTTTCAGAAAACTTGTAAAATTGTTCTACACCCATAATAGACAATTTAGGCCTAAATATATATATATATATTTGATAAAAGCATTTCAACGGGTTAAACACGCAAAGAAACATGAAAATGATCTATCAGATAATGGCCTATTTCTAGCCATCCCATCGTGGTAAATATGCATGTGGGGAAAGGAATTTTTCATTTACTGAAATGTTTTTGAAAGTATTATGCTTGGGAGAAATTGTTGGTTATGACTTGATTGGAAATATGACCCATTAACTCTCTTGTATTTCTCTGAATGTCTTTTGTTGCATGTATTTTATTAGTTAAAATATTGTTACCCACAAATGGAAGTATATATATATATATATATATATATATATATATATATAATTACATATATTATATATATAAAATTTGATTTAATTTTACATATCAGTCACGGATTCCCCTGTCCTCCCTCCTCCCACCCCCCCCCCCTCCCCCCAGCCCTCTCCCATTCCCATCTCCTCCAGGGCAAGGACTCCCCTGGGGATTCAGCTCAACCTGGTAGATTTAGTCCAGGCAGGTCCAGTCCCCTCCTCCCAGACTGAGCAAAGTGTCCCTGCATAGGCCCCAGGTTCCAAATAGCCAACTCATGCACTGAATACAGGACCCAGTCCCACTGCCTGGATGCCTCCCAAACAGTTCAAACTAATCAACTGTCTCACTTATCCAGAGGGCCTGATCTAGTTGGGGCTCCTCAGCTATTGGTTCATAGTTCCTGTGTTTCTACTAGTTTGGCTATGGTGAAGAAAATGTGTACAATATTACAAAATACAGACACCTATGTAAAACACTGCATTGCTTTACATGAATTGAAGGAGGGTGACACTCTGATATTGTGAAGTAATCAGTCTTTATGAATTGCTTTATTAATATGGGTAAATGTAACCCCAGGTTTGTTTTCCAATATGTTTTCCTGTGATTTTTAAGTCTAAGAATTTGTTCAGGAAAATGAAATCCTTAAATATCTAAGTTGTATATTCTACTTCATGCAACAAAAAGATATTTACAAAAAGAGACATTTTTCAATCCTACAAATCTTTTGAATATTGAGTTGTTTAATAGTTATCTTAGAGACTCTACACTTCTTTCAGAAACTGTAAATATTCTATGAGAATATACTAAAGTGTCTTCTGGATTAAGACGTATCCAAACCCATGAAATTCAATGTCTTCTCACACTGAAAAAAAAAATGTGTTCCATCCCTACTATTGAGAAGGGGAAATAGATTAACAAGCAGCTTGAAGACATTGCTATTGATTTACATGGGAATAAAACATGTTTTTTCTTTAATTGCACTTAATATAGGAAACACAGACATGCTTGATTTCAAGTTCAGTTGGTTTGATATAATCTTTGCTTGTTCATGATTAAAATCTTACCAAAAGCCCACCAAAGATGGGCAATCTAATAACTGTGGTCTCAGTTGGTAAGCTATGCCAATTCCCTGAAAATCACATTGCGATAGTTAGAGTCAGGCTAACCACACAGAACTCTTTCTCTATCCATAATTACAAAATTAGATTACTTTATCTTAAAGCATAGCTTGAGAAACATTTTCTCTGTGGCATATTATTAAAGAAACATGCTTTCTAATGGTCTCTTTTTAAGCCAAGAAAGCCACATGTTATGCATTATAGCATTAAAAAGAGGGGGGAAGGGTTCTTATGGGTAGACTTCTGTCAAACGTTGAACTATAGTTCAGGAAATATATTATGCATTGCCAGTGATATTTAGTAAGTGAAGAGAATACATTACAGAGTAAACTTTACTAAAATAACTGATGAGAGATGATAGCATGTGTTTAAGAAATATTTTTATTATTCTCTATCCCAAACTTGCCTCTGTTATGAGATAAAGATTCTGAGATTTCAGAGGAGAGTTTATGAAATTCTACACCTTCTCTAAATAATCGCTACTACCTTCAGAGTGAGAAGGAAAAGAGACAGAACTATCTTAATTTATGCAAAATCTACTCTGCCTGAATTTGGTAATTAAGACATATACCATTTTTCTATTGTATATACACTAAGAAGGTAGAACAAAAATGTGAAGGACTAACAAACTAGGATGACACTGATAAACTACTTGTACTCATTGTACCTCCACCTCTCATTAAACTAGAAATGCTCACTCACTCCCCTCATGCTTGAAAAAAGAATGAGCAGGTGTGAGTAGCAAAAATATGGCTCCCATAAGACACACTGTCTAGAGAGATGGATACTTGATGGGGTTATCCCACCAGGCCTTAGAGACATTAGTGTATGGAGATATTCAAAGGATAATTTTTTAGAGTTACTTTATTTACTGTAAAACTAGTAATTACAGACAGAGTTTGGAAAAGCAAAGCTATTTGAGATAATAAAGGACACAAAGAATGCAATGAGGAAGAATGTTCACTCCTGATTTTGTCCAAATGCCTGATAATGAATTTCTCGCCAATTTTCAGGATAGATATTTTCCTTGTCTACATCCAGAATAGACTTCTACAGTGAAAGTACAGTTATTTATTTCTAACATTGTGTCAACACAGCTAAGGTTAAGTTAGGATAGAACTGGTATGTAGTGTCACAATACTCAGGAATTATACTGATAAGAAATAGGGTGGGATAAATTCTAGTTATTAACCTAATGCATTGAATCACTGATCCAATGTCTTTTCTCCTTTACTAAATATTCTTTATAAAGATTTAGTGCTTCTGCATAGTCCTGAGCAGTGAGGGGGGACACTCAAGTCCCCACAAAAGCATTACAGGATGGCTCTATCTGATTATTACTTATACTTGTAGACTCATGATGTTAATTTTTTTCATCCCTGTTGCAATAACTTAGAGCCATAGATCAACTTTCAAAATAATAGACCTTGTTGGTAACACTCTTTCATTGTTGGTGGGAGTGCAAACTAATACAGCCACTTTGAAAGTCAGTGTGGTGGTCCCTCAGAAAACTTGGAATCAACCTGCCACAAAACCCGGCTATACCATTCTTGGGCATATACCCAAAGGATGCTCAGTCATACCATACTTACTCAACTATGTTCATAGAAAACACAAACAGAGAATTCTGGAAATGGAATAGCTAGGTAAGTGTATAGTAACTGCAGACATGAGCATCATCAACAGAATACAAGAGATGGAACAGAGAATATCAGGCATCAGAAATACAATAGAAAAAATAGACTAATTGGTAAAAAAAAAAAAAAATGTTAAATCTAAAAAGACTCCTAACACAAAACATCCAGGAAATCTGAAACACCATGAAATGATCAAACTTAAGAATAAGAGGAATAGAAGAAGGAGAAGATACCCAGCCCAAAGTTCCAGAAAATATTTTTAACAAAATCATAGAAAAAAATTTCCTAACGTAAAGAAGTACTTGCCTATAAAGGTATAAGAAGCTTACAGAACACCAAATAGATTGGATCAAAAAAGAAAGTCCCCTCACCACATAATATATAGCAAGCTAATAGCCAACATCAAATTAAATGAAGAGAAATTAAAAGCAATTCCATTAAAATCAGGGCAAAAAAGGGCTATCCACTCTCTCCATATCTATTCAATATAGTAATTGAAGTTCTAGCTAGAGCAATAAGACAACTAAAGAAGGTCAAGAGAATGCAAATTGGAAAGGAAGAAATCAAAGCATGGCTATTTTCAAATCATAGGATATATCATATACATAAGTGACTGCAAAAATTCTACCAGGGATCTCCTACATCTGATAAACACCTCCAGTAAAGTGGCTGCATACAAAATTGACTAAACATAAATTAATAGCTCTCCTATATACAAATGTCAAATAGCCTGAAAAAGAAATACCCACTCTAACCAAGCAAGTGAAAGAAAATTTTGACAAGAATATCAAGTCTTTAAAGAAAAAAGTTAAAGAAGATATCTGAAGATGGAAAGATCTCCTATGCTCATGGATCACCAGGATTAACATAATAAACATAGTCATTTTCCCAAAAGCAATCTACAGATTCAGTGCAATCCCCATTAAAACTCCAGTATAATTCTTTACAGACCTTGAAAGAACAATACTCAGCTTCATATGTAAAAACAAAAACCTCAGGATATAATCCTGTACAATAAAAGAACTTCTGGAACCTTCCCAAATTTTAAGCTCTACTACCAAGCTACAATAATAAAACCATATGATATTGGCATAAAAACAGACAGGTTGATAAATGGAATTGAATTGAAGACCTAAACATAAATCTACAAATATATGGAAACTTCATTTTTGACAAATAACCCAAAACTTACAATGGAATAAAAGAAAATCATCTTCAGCAAACAAATGGTGCTGGTGTAACCGGGTGTGGGCTTATAGAAGAATGCAAATTGATCCATATCTCTCACCCTGCACAAAACTCAAGTCCAAGTGGATCAAAGGCCTCAATGTAAATCCAGATACACTGAATCTGACAGAAGAAAAAGAAAGGAATAGACTAGAAACCTTTGACACAGGAGACAACTTCCAAAATAGAACACCAATAGTGCAGGTACTAAAATTAATAGTTAACAAATGGGACCTCTTGAAACTGAAAAACTTCTGTAAGGCAAAAGACACTGTCATTAGGACAAAATGGCAGCCTACTGAATGGGAAAAGATCTTCACTATTCCCACATCTGAAAGAGAGTTGATTTTCAAAATATAAAAAGAACTCAAGAAACTAAACATCAACAAACCAAATAATCCATTTTTAAATGGGGTACAGATTTAAACAGAGAATTCTCATCAGCACAATTTCAAATGATCAATTCCCTTAGTCACCAGGGAAATGCAAATTCAAACGACTCTGAGATTCTGTCTTACACCTGTCAGAATGGCTAAAATGAAAAGTACAAGTGACAACTTATGTTGGAGAGGAGATGGAGCAAGGAGAACACCCTTCTATTGCTGGTAGGAGTGTACATTTGTATAGACACTTTGGAAATCAATATGTCATTTTCTCAGAAAACTGAGAAACGATTTACCTCAATACTCAGCTAACCCACTCTTGAACATATACCCAGAGGATGTTCAATCATACCACAAGGACACTTGCTTAATTATGTTCATTGCAGCTTTATTCTTAATAGCCAGAACCTGGACACAACCTAGATGTCCCTCAACTGAAGAATTGTTACAGAAAATGTGGCATATTTATACAATGGAGTATTATTCAGCTGTTAAAAACAAAGACATCAGGAAATTTGCAAGTGAGTTGACGGGACTAGAAAAAGTTCAACCTGAGTGGGGTAAGCCAGTCCCAGAAAGACAAAACTGATATTACTTCCGTATAAGCAGGTATTAGGTGTAAAGTTAAAAATAACCATGCTACAATCCACAGACACTGAGAAGCTAAGTAACAAAGACAGGTTCTGGGGTGACATTTGGATCTTCTTGGGTAGGGGAAGTAGAATAGATTTTGAAGGTGGACTGGGACCAGGTGGGGATGTAAACAGGAGGGATGGGGGAAGGGAGAAGGAAGGGAGAGTACTGGAAGAGACAACTGGAAAGAGGGTCCACTTCAGGATAAGGTAGAAACCTAGTGCAATGGAAACTCCCATCAATCAGAAAGAGTGACTCTAGCTAAGATTCTTTTTTTTTTTTTTGAGCTGAGGATCAGACCCAGGGTCTTGCACTTGCTAGGCATGCACTCTACCACTGAGCTAAATCCCCAACCCTCCTAGCTAAGATTTTCAATCACAGGAGATACATGGCCTGACCTTACCATCTCCTATAACCAAGCAAGCCTTCTAATGAAGAGATTGGGGCACCAACCTATCCATATAACCCTGGACCTACAATTTGTCCTGCCTACAAGATGTGCTGGGGCAAGGTGGCACAGAAATTGTAGGAGTGGCCAATTCATGACTAAGACCCATGCCACAAGAGGCAATCCACCCCTAAAACTACCTAGAGTGCCAAGACCCAGAAGACAGATAGCCCAGAGACCTAGGGTAGAACCAAACACAACTGGCAAAAAAAAGTTAATGTAATAATACCTAATGATATTCTGCTATACTCATAGATTGGGGCCTAGCCCAATTGTCATCAGAAAGGTTTCATCAATCAACTGATGGAAACAGATTCAAAGATCCACAGCCAAGCATAAGGTGGAGCACAGGAAACCCTGTGGCAAAGGGGGAGGGATGATTTTAAGAGCCAGAAGGGTCAAGGACACCATAAGTAAAACCACAGAATCAACATAGACTTATGGGGCTCACGGAGACTAAATTCCCAACCAGGGAGCCTGCATGGGACTCACCTAGGGCCTCTGCATATATGTTACAGTTGTGTAGCTTGGTCTTCTTGTGGGACTCCTAACAGTGGAAACAGGGACTGTCTCTGACTCTTTTGTCAGCTTTTGGGAACATTATCCTCATACTGGGTAGCCTTGTCTAGCCTTGATATAATAATAATAATACTGGAGGTACCTAGTGTTACTGCAACTTGATACTCCATGTTTGGTGGATTTCTACAGGAAGTCTTCCCTATTTCTGAATAGAAATGGAGGAGGAGTGAATGGGCGGTGGGGCAGAGGGGAGTGGAGGAGGAAAGGGAAACTTCAGTCAAGATATAAAAATAATAATTATAATAAATCATTAATTAGTAATAAAAACAAACAAACCTATAGCTTCACATCAGTAGTAGATTAAAAGAAAAGTGATAAGGCACATTGCTAAGTTGTTTTTTTATTGTTTTTTGTTGTTGTTTTCATAAAATAAAAGAAATGTTCTAATCACTGATTTGTGATAACAACATATATTCCCCATTATGAACAAATTATGAAAGTAGATTAATATTGGATAATTACTTTGATATGTTATTAAATAAAGATATTTTGAAAATGAGTGCAAGTGGTATGGAAACCTTATTTATTGTTAACAATTAGTAGATAATCCTAATTTCCAAATAAAAATTTCCTAAATTTCTAAAGTGGTCACACGTTTAGGTGTTTTTGTAAGTGATAACAGAAACATCTTCTTAAACTCCCCAAGAACTAACTGTTGTAGGAGTAGACTACTGCTACAAACCAGAAAAGTAGAAAAGATACATAAACTGCTCCATCTACTTTCTGGTCAGAAGGAGACAAACTCAAAGTGTGAGCATATACCACTATACATCTGTCCACCCGTCAGGAGAGCTGTTTCCCAAAATGGTAAAGAATAATGTCATCATGAGTGTAGCAGAATTTCTAGCAGTGTGAGAATGGGGATTGGCACTCTTTTATGAGAGAAAGATTTGAAAAATATTTAGTGGAGTTCTTTATGGGAATTGCTGCATTTTGTTAGAGATTGGGGATGAAATGTCCCCTACTTTGAATCCAGACTGTGGTACTTTTCAGAGGGGTATGGAAACTTTCAGACATGAGGCCAAGCTAGAAGGAGAAATGTCCCTGACTGCATGTCAGTGGAAGTTATACTGGGTCCTCTACTCACTCTTTTCTCTCTGCTTCCTGTCAGCAACTATTTAAAGAATGTCTTCCACCCTTTGCTCTTTCTATTCTGTTCTGTCAAAGAGTACAAAGCTAAGCAATCATGAACTGAACCCCTGAAACTGTGCCAGAATAAATCCTTTTTCTCTTAAATTGTATCTGTCAGCAATAGACGAAACTGGTTACAGCAAAGGAAAAGTAACCAACAAACTCAGTGTGTATTGCATCCTGACCGCCTGTGCATGACATGCAGGAGGACTATAGTAATCAGTATACTGTTCATGGCATGCAATAGACTCTAGCAGTTAGTGCAATATTCTTTCCATAAAAGTAAAAACAAGGATACTTATTTGATAAATTGCTTATGCTAATTTACTTCACTACAGTAATAATTTTATCATTCATATGCACTGCATAACATCATATTGTGAGACTTAAACACACATAGTAAATTATTTACTATAAAATTCACCTAAATAAGGACATGGTTTCAAAAGAAAAAAAAAACACTTGATGATATCAGCATGATCTACCTTCAACTCAACCCCATATCTACTCTCCAGTCAAAATTTTCACCTTGGAAGAGAACAAGAGAAATATAAACTTCAAGAGGAAAACCAGTTAACAAAAGTAAATGTATGGTTAACAGATACAATGAAGTCAATGAACACTGTCTTTATTCTGTAAATTATTTAAACTGTAATTAATTGGCTTGGATATAGTCTCTTTATCCATTTATTTCCAAAAAAAAAAAGAACATAAAAATGAAGAAACAAACAAACAAAAACCCCTCAAGGATCTATCATAAAACACAGGTCTAACCATGAGGCAACTCAAAGCTGAGAGGAGAGAAGCACAGTTTGTTCAGAGGAGAAGCCATTTTTGACAGATGCACTTCAATACAGGTATTGTCAGAGGGCCAGTTTGGACTAGCTTGACAGTGACATGCTGTGGATGACCCAGTTTTTCAGGGCTTTTCACATTAGTGAGAGCTTTAGAGTTATTGATCTCACAAAATTCTCACTGTACAAACTGAAAAAGAAAAAAAAAAGAAAAAAATCACAGTGTTTACAGTTGCAGGAGAAAATCAACACTTTAAAGGATGCCATCAGTTCTCAGCTTCCATTAACAGAGAACTCCCATTAAAGTTGGGTTTGCCTGCACCACATGACTTAAAGGGCAAGATACCTACTACTAATTTTACAATAGGGAAATGAAACACTCAAGTTCAGATCCCAGTAGCTATTCTGTTCCATGTAACTGGGAAGGAAAGGAGCTTGGAAGCAAAGGTACAAACTCAGAAAGTACTGAGTTCTAACTATAAGATGAAGGCCTCATGGATTAGTGTCACACTAATGAGCTAATCCATAAGAACAGTGGATTGGAGCTAAAAGAGTCTCATATCCTGATTTAAGAGAGGCTTTCTAGGGATACTTCAAAACACTGGTAAGAGACCAAAACAAGAATATCAAAGACAATTCTAACCTCTGGTTTTTAGCTGCAGCAAATAATAAATACCCCCAGTCTAAGCCAGATAGTCCTAAAACCTTGAATTAAAAGCCATTATCCCAGTTCGTTGCATTCAGAACATTATATATGACTTTTAAGAAAAGATTAAAATGCACAGTAAAGACAAAAAACAGACTGGATGCACAGGAATGCACCAGAAACAAACTCATGTAGAGGAGATACAGGGAAGTATCATCCTGAGAACTTAAAGCAGCCATAAACATCAGCACACAAAGAGATGTCATAGAAAAATAAATAAACAAGGAGCACAGGGAAAGAAAAGATGGGCATGTGTGCAAAGATGAACATTCTAATAAGTACCAAATGAAAACAACTATGACAGAAAGGAACTGACTTTGGTAGAGTAGAGAGATGCCTGCAGAGGAAAGATCCAATAAGCTGGAGTGCTCTCAATGCAAAGGTCAACCTCAAAATTAAAGGAGACAAAGAGTGAGAAAGGGGAGCCCAAATTAAATTAAAAGACGAGCAATGGTTGATACCATGTGAACTGAGCATCAAAAGGAGCATAGGAGCGATAATAGAACACAAGAAATGCTTGAAGCAGCAATTCTCCAAACTACAGATCCAGAAAGCTGGAAGAACACAAGTAGGAAAAGCACTTAAAACATACCCACCATACCATGTTCAACCTTCAGAAATCAAAGACATAGAAAAACTCCTGAAAATAGAGAAGAAAAATACTACCTATAGAGCAAGGATAAGAATCACACCAGATCTCTTAGGAAACAGTGTTAACAAGAAGTACTGGAATGCAATCTTCAGAATTCTGTATTCTTAAAAAAAACAACTTCGAAAATGTAGAGTCACTTTCTTAAATGCACAAAACAAAGAATTTATCATTAGTAGACCAGTTTTGCAAGAAATGTCAAGGAAATGCTTTCCAGAAAACATGAAAATAGCATGCCATGAAATCAGATGAACATAATAAATGTAAATAAATTTTTAAAATTTCCATGGAGGGCAATTTCACAATTAAAATGAAAGTTTTAGCAATGTATGATGAGTGTTATTCATTAGTTTAAATAAAAGATAGGATAATAGCACTAAGAGGAAAAATGAATATGTGGAGACATTTATAACATTCTTAGTCTGTGTATAAAGTGATGATTTGCTCTCTGAAAGGTTAAATGTGTGAATGTAGTAAGTTTCATCTCAATTAGTGAAAACACAGCACTATAGTAGAGACAGTAGACATGTAATATAATTATGAAGCTAACTTTTTTTAACTGACTCAGAAATTAACAGAAGCAAAATACTGTAAAGAAAAGATGGAACAAACAGAAATAAGAGGACTTCATTCACTCCAACCTTCTGGGATCTGCATTGCACATCAAATGTGAGCTGAAACTGTCATCTCATTTGTCCATGAGATGTTTGATTACCTCTAGTTCGAGGTGAAATCTGAGCTAGGTGTAAAATGTGTGCTTGATTTAAAAAAAACTGTGTTTGAGTAAAAATGAAGTTAAATGTTTCTCTGACACATTTTTAAATAAACTTCATCTGTAAATTTTAAACAATTTGTGTTTCTACTGGTTAAAAGTTATCCATCTATACATTATGGAATCTTATTCTTGCAGTAAATGTTAATCAGCACAGAGATCCACAACTGGCCAAAGTGCAGAGCATAAGAGACGTTAGAATGCTCAACCCTGAATGAGATTGTTTCTATCAAACCTTCCCATTAAGGCTTAAGGCGTTCATGTAGGAGAGGAGGCAGAAAGATTTTAAGAGTCAGAGGTGGTGGATGACTTTAAGTAAACAGAGATTTCCAGATTCAACTGGAGACATTCACATATGAACTCAGAGAGACTACAACAGCATGCACAATATCTGCTCAAGTTCAAGCCAGATAACAGCCGAACATGGAGAAAAGATGCTGGACACAAAATCCCATCATTAGACAAGGAGCTATTGGTATTTGATTGTCACTGGGTGAAGAAAAGTTGGTTTTCTTCAATGGAAGAGTAGCTGGCATATCAACCAAACTCCAGGACTGGTCATACATATATCAGTAGTAGGTGACCAACACAAACTGAGCTCCATAGGTGTTTTGTTGTTGTGGTTTGTTTTTTCATTTAGAGAGAATGAAAGAGAGAACATGAAGTTAGGGAGGACCTGGGAGTAGTGAGAGCGTGGGCAGTGAATATGATCAAAATTTATTGTATGAAATTATAAAATAATAAAATAAAAACATTATTTAAAAATATATAATTTCCAAAACCTTCTAAGCACAGGTGTATAGCTCATCTACACTTCACTTGTGACCCTTTAATACAGTTCCTCATGTTGTGTTGACCTCAACCATAAAAATATTTCATTGAGGTTTCATAACTTTAATTTTGTCACTCTTATGAGTTATTAAATATCTAATAGCAGGATGTCTGATATACAGCCACCAGAGGGATTGTGACCCACAGATTGAGAACTATAGCATTAGGAAGGCTGTGAACCACTGAGTTAGGAACACTAACTTCTGGTGTTCTGGGAAAGTGGTGCTTAGCAATACTTAATTGTATGTTCCATGATAATTGACAGGGAAGGATTTGAATGCCCACAACAAAAAGAAATGATAATGTTTGTAGAACTGGATCATTCATCTACACTTGTTTAACTATACACATTTCACACATATACTGAAATGTCACACTGTCACATAGACCTGTCCACTTACACTATGCCAACTGAAACTAAGACTGTGGGTAGGGGCTGGATCTGGGAGGAGTTGGGAAGAGAGATGAATATGATTAGATTATATTGCATGAAATTCCCAAAGAACTACTGAAAAATAAGAAAAAACCCAAGCAATAAAGCAACTTTTTTAGAAGTAAAAATTTTAGAAGTAAATTTTAAGTGAAAGGATTTGATGTAATTAGTAGCAAATCAAGCAAGAATGTCCAAGGTAGATGATTCTGAGGGTGAACATAATGCATATATGCTCTCTAGTAAATCATTCTGTACCAAAGAATAGACTTTGTACATATTATTCCCTCCATGACACAGTCTTGCTCATAAACAATTATTCGTGGTATAGCTAAGTAAATACTTTGGAAATCAGTTAGCAATGTGCAATAAACAAAATCATTCTAAGCACCTCATAAATTGTGTTTAAACAGTCATATGTGTAGACACAAATTTAACTACTAGTAGATTCATCATATCATAGTATATAGAAGTAAAATTCCAGGAAAAAGTTATGTATTTAAAATCATAACTGGAAAAGAATGTCAGGCTTCATGATTAAATATTATGAAGCCACTAAAAGCATACTTTCATAAATCATTTATTCAAATAGGAAAATCAGTACACTAAGTATTTATTGAAAAAGCAACAGGCAAAATGATGCATAAGCATGATTATTGAAAGCCTCATAGCATTATCTCTCTATATATACTTACATAATCATAAATAAATATTCTGATGTTAATTTTAGATATATTGATAATAATTTATAGGTCCAATGTTATCTCTGAGGTTTTACAGTACATCCAGGTGAACATTTGCCAATGTATACTTTCCTTCCCTGCCCTTTTTTCTTATTTGGTGTTGGTAATTTTGTCATAGGGCCTTACACATGTAAGTACATTTTCCCTTGCTAAGTCACATCCGCAGCCTTACTTTCACATTTAAAAACTAATTACTGGGCCAGTGAGTAAAAACACTTGCCATGAATCCTAATGGCCTGAGTTCAGATCCCTAAACTCCATGGTGGAAAGTAAGAATTGATTCTCAAAACTCTTCTGATCTCTACACATACAGAATTGTGTTCATGTACCAGTTTAAACACACATACAAGCACACACACACACACACACACACACACGTATGTAATTTTGAAAGTAATTGCTACATTTTTCAAGGATTCCAAGCAGACATTTGTTGAAATAAAACAATATTAATAACTTTAAAGTGTAATTGTGATGCAGGCTCTATTGAATCTCATGCAGATGTTCATTCTTTCTTTAGAGCGTTTCCTGATGCCCCTTCTCTCCTACACAGAAACTCTTTGAAATCAAATCAGAGTAATCATTATTGAATCAATTTCTTAGCTGTGCAAATGGATAATTCCAAGTCACAGAAATCATGCAAGCCAGCTGCATCTTTGCTCAGAACAAAACTGAGAAATAGAACAGATCTTTTTGATTCTTGGTGTTATGTAAACTTCAGCAGCCCACACTGTCACTCTACAGATATGTAGAAGCCCATAGGAAAGCAATGTTATGCTTCTGTGGCCACATATTTAGGATCAGTTAAGGTAACAGAGATTATAAAAGAGGGCCATCCATTAGCACTATACACAGACACAAAGGAAGTTTCCAGAGCTCCCCACTGAAGCTTAGTAGCCCAATCATATATTATGTAATACAATGCAAAAAAAATAAGGGCACTGAAAAATGGAGCAAAGTGTGTCTAAGCACAATCTCACTAGAAAAAGATAGACGTGAAACTAATTTCATTAGCTTAATGTTTCATGTAGTTGACTCATGCAACCTGTCAGTGTGCTTACTGTGTGTTGATTGCCACTGTCTTCATGCATGCCACCTAGAATGTGATGGTAAATTTAGAACCTTGCTTAACTTTACTTTCTTTAGGATAGTCCATCTGCTTCCACTCCACATGCGGTGGAGGTGGGACTAAGCATTTGAAATACACCTGGAGTAGAAGAGAGGGGAGGACCAGGTCTGTGTGCAAGCTGTGTTATGGGAACAGTGGGTAGCGCCTCAGATACACCTCACAAGCACAGACTTTTCTTCTTTATTGTAAACAAACAACTTTGTTTACACTGGGAAATCCCTCCCCCTCTTTTTTTTAAATGTGCAGCTCTGTTTTTCTTGAATTGTGGTTTACATGAAAGGAATGTTGCAGTTTTGAAGCACTGTTTGAGTCTTGTTGCACAAAACCATGTACATGAATAAAATTGATTAATTAATCACATCGACTTTCAGAGGGTAAATCTACCTTGTTAGAATTTCAACTTGATTTGTTTTACCACCTATTCAGTGATTTGCAGGTTCAATTATTTTTCTACATTGTAAGGACATTTGGACCACTGGTTTATTAGATATTGTCTTTGTCTTAGTTTGGAATCAGATCTATTATGAGCTTATAACATGAAACAAGAAATGTTTCTTTAACTTCTACTTTCCTTAAAGAGTTTTTATATGTATTTGAGGACATCTTAAGTTTTTGATGAAATTCAACAGCTATCTCTTTGTAGAAATCTCCTTAAATTTAAAAGACAATCAACTTCTTTAATAGATGTGGTCTTTTGTTTTCTATTTCTTAATGCGTCAGTTTTGATACATAAGAGTTTTAGAAAGAATTGGGCAAGCTATCTGGTTTGCTGAATACATGTGCCCATCATTTCCACAATTATAGTGGTTATAGTAATGTCTGCACATCTCTAGTGATAAATATTATTTTATTCCTCACAACTGAAATTTGAAATTTTCTTTTTATTTTGTGAAACATGATCTAGTGTGTCCCTGTTTGGATTCACACTAACTATGTAGTTAAGTGTGACCTTGAAATTGTGATGTTTTTACCTCTTCATCCAAATTGTTGGGTCACAGGTATGGACCACCATATTTATCTTAGAAGGTCTATTTTTCTCTTGATATATTGAAATAGACACTTTAAATTTTCATTATTCAAAGGAGCCTTCACATGTTTGAGATTGTTATTTATTTATTTATTTATTTATTTATTTATTCATTTATTCTGGAGCTAAGGACCGAACCCAGGGCCTTGCGCTTGCTAGGCAAGCTCTCTACCACTGAGCTAAATCCCCCACCCCAAGATTGGGTTTTGCTATGTGGTCTTTGGCTCTTGGAGGGAGCACCATCAGCCCAGAGAAGAAAAGTTGTTTAAAACTATATATGTATATTTATACAGGAAATTACGTGTATTATAGAGTATTTTATTTCACGTAAATGTTAGTAGTATGATTACTTGGGACTTTTTCAGGCATCCTTACTGTTACTTTACCAACCTCCCTCTTTCTTCTCTAGTTACCTCTGTCTGCCTTCTCCAAAGAGCCTCCCCTTGTCATGTTTCCCCATCCTGGCAATGGTCCCATTTTACTTTCTTGGTTTCAGTAGTTACTACAGGGTAGGGGCCTTCAATAAGAGAGAACATGTAATATTTGTCTTTCTGGGTCTGGGTTACCTCACTCAATATGGTCTTTTCTAGTTCCATTCATTTACAAGCAAACGTCTTCATGATTTCATTTTTTTCTGAATAGTATTCAGAAAATAGTGACGTAGATATACCACACTTTTATTATCCATATGTGTTGAAGAACATTTAGGTTGTTTCTATTTCCTAGCTATTGTTTGGGAGGGTAGCTTTTAATATGACTGAGCAAGTATCTGTGGAATAGGATGCCAAATCCTTTGGGAATATGGCTAGGAGTGGTTTAGCTGGCTAATATAGTCAATTTATTTTTAGTTTTTTGAGATTTCTCCATACACAGTTTGTGAAGCTCAGTTTTAGTGGATATATCTGCAAAAGACTTCCTCACCTAAAGATGAGGAAAAATTGTAGAAAAGGGGTGGACAGAATGATTGAACTGCTGAAGAATCAAGGAGTCTGCTCTGAGATTGTGTCTCTTAGCAATATCAGAAGTTACACCCTTGGAGTCTCACTAACATGACTGCCCAAATGTGTACTGAACAAGGATGACACCAATGGACATGCCACACTGGAAATAGGAAAGCCCTTGAAACCTCAACCCTGCACAAAGATATACAGGCAACTGAGGAAAGTTGGAATCAGAAAAGGTGACCTTCCTCAGAAAGAGCACACCATTACGTTCAAGACTACTTCCTACTTTCTCTTCTATCAGGTTTAGAGTAGCTGGATTTATGTTGAGGTCTTTAATCCACTTGGACTTAAGTTTTGTTGCACGGTGACAGATATGGATCTGTTTGCAGCCTTCTACATATTGATATCCAGTGATGCCAGCACCATTTGTTGAAGATGCTTTTTTCCATTGTACACTTTTGGCTTCTTTGTCAAAAATTATATGTTCATAGGGATGAGGATTAATGTCAGGGTCTTCAATTCAGCAGCCCGACACAGAGAGGATGATGGAAGGAAGAAGGGTGGAGTCAGGAGAGTTGGAGGATAGACCAGCCAGCTGCAGGTGAAGCAGGATGTGTAGAAAATGAGGTAACGAGCCATGAGCCATATGGCAAAGCATAAATAAAATTATGGGTTAAATTAAGTGTAAGAGTTAGCTAGTGACAAGCCTGAGCTATCAGCTGAGTATTTAAAATTCATATTCAACCTCTGAGTCAGTTATTTGGCTATGGGCAGTCAGGACAGGAAATGCCTGATTACACATGTATGCATGTAATTACACTTAGTAGAAATAAAATAGGCTATGAGTTTGAAGGATAGTGGGGAGGGATATACGGAAAAGTTTGGATGGGGGAAAGGGAAGGGAAAGATGTTGTAATTAAATTATAATCCACAAACTAAACAAACTTAAAAAATTTTAAATCATTATTTTATTTAAAGCAATAATTAATAACTTTTCTGGCATAAAAAGACTTCTGATATTGTTTTATATTATTAGTATGATGCTACTTTCAATCACTGGGTTGAGGTGGCATCTCTACCATAAGATCACTATTTTGCTAAGTACCTTATGGAAAAATACTTCCACATTATGTAAAGACATTGTTGCAAGTATGTCTTGACTATTTTAGCTTTTTTTTTTTTTTTTTTTTTTTTTTTTTTTTTTGGTTTTTGAGACAGGGTTTTTCTGTGTAGCTTTGTGCCTTTCCTGGGACTCACTTGGTAGTCCAGGCTGGCCTCCAACTCACAGAGATCGGCCTGCCTCTGCCTCCTAAGTACTAGGATTAAAGGCGTGCACCACCACTCACCACCGCCCAGCCTATTTTAGCATTTCTTAAAGGGGCTCGTTGCAGTGTGTATTATTACTATGATACAGACTTCAAATGTGAGTTTTTATAGTCTCTTCCTGTCTTCTAAATTTACAAATAAAACTTTATTAAGGAAAAATCTGCTCCTCATTGGTTTAATTTTTTTCATTTTTATTTATATTATTAAAAACTTGGGGCTATCTTCTTTGTAGGTTATGATACATCAGTATTATTAAACTTTAATTTTCCCAAAAATCTGGTTGTGGGGATTCCTTAAGAAATCGTGTCCCTACCACTTCTTCAATATTCCATAAGTAAGTCCTTAGCTCTGAACCCCATTCTACATTCCTTCTACTTAATGTCAAGCACTTTTCCAAGGAGTTTAGGTTATCTTAATAAGAAAACGGTATTCTTATTTGTAGACTCATTTGGCAGAGGAACTAGGATATAACATACCATCATGGTTATCAATTATGTTTATCGACTTGTATACATGCTGAAATAATTATTTCAAGCCAATGTTTTTTATTCTAACTAAACATTACAAGATATGTTATAACCTCTCTTTTGTTATTTTGGAACTTGTTCCTTTCTAGTAAAAAATTTGGCTTTAGTCATCTACAAAACACTTAATTTTCATTTAATACTAGCATGTACACAAAGTAATGTCATGTCTGCAGACTCATACTTCCATAAAAGCAGACTTACAAACTAACAGTATAATGTATGTGCTTAGTTTTAAAATACTTTAGTTTACTACTCTTTGTCCTATTTTTTCAACATACAATTATCATGTATAATAGCTAATACTGATTTGCTGTTGCTTGTATTTTTCACATAATGCTAAATTTATTTATCACTTTGTTTACAGACTATGTAAAGTTTTATCATAGATTTTAACATCAGATTCCTTAAAGTGCTCTATGTCTTCTGCTCTCTACTATTGCATTTCATTCACCTATTCTTTCTTTCCGGTTTCCACTCTCTTTGTAGCTAATTTCTTATCTACTTGTGCATTGTGCTCCTGCCCTTGTCACCTCACAGTTTACGCAACCTGTTACATCTACTTTTAAAATAGTTAAACATACTTCTATGGTATCTAAAAACATTGATTTTACAGTGTCATTGGCTTTTTCAATGCTCATTTTATTTTTAGTGTCTGATTTTCCTGTAGTTGTGCTTCACTGTGTGTGTGTGTGTGTGTGTGTGTGTGTTTCTTGGCATGTCAAGATTTTAAAACTCTTATTTTTTGCCTCCCTTTAGAAGTTGAACTGTAACTGAATGGTGACATTGTTTTCCTTTAAGAAACAACTTATTTTACTTAAACATCAATGTAATCTCTTCAAGGCCTCTTTTAAACTTTGTTGTGGGACAAAGCAGGTTCACTCCTGGCATCCTTAACCTTGAGGATTAAATCTTGTCCCCATGAGCTTTCAGCAAGGCTCTCAGAGGCCACATCTCACACACTTTCTCCTTTATGTCAACTCTAAGAATTACTCAGGACACAAGTTTCTATCTCCTCTCTGTGAGCCCCACAGATTAGAACTTTCTGGTGGTTCTAAGTATATTGTTTTCTAATGCAAAAAACTGGAACGAGTATTTAAAGGGCACTGTAAATACACCTCTGGAACCTTTTCTCCACAGACCCTTGTCCTCCTTTCCGGAACTCCAGGTGTGCAACCCCAGCCTTCTCAATCTCTGGTTTATATCTCAAAAATAGAAAGCTTCTGAGGCTCTATGTGGCTCTTTCATCCCATGCCTCTGACTCAAAAACTTCATCTAAACAGAAATTGGGGTAACCATGTGAACTACTTCCTTGCCTTTCTGTCAGAGTTCACTGTTTTATTCTGTTGCTCAATGCCTGAAACCAATTAGCACTCTATTTAGTCCAGCTGGAAAAATGCTTACTCAGAAAGAGTAAGCTTGATCTTTGTTATTCCATTAGATTTGAAGCCAGAAGTTGGGCCATACTTTGTTTTAGATATCAATTTATAAGTAGGAACCACTGGCCCATTCTTTAAGGCACAGATTATCAAGTGCAAATGGCAACAGTAAATAATATGTCAATATGTGACTTCTACTAAGTAATAGAACTGCAAGATACAATTTGACCAAACTAGTGGTTACTCAGGAAGAATTATAGAAGTGGAAATACAAATTGTTGTCACCATATTTTCTTGAAAAGTAAAATGTACTATTCATTGTATTGAAACATTAGAGGCATCATTCTGTTGCATTGAGAAATTCTTCAGGATTAAAGATATTGGCCAATGAAAGGAACAGAAAGTAATTCAGGGCTTGTGACAAGCTGGTTGCTATACACAGTTATGACAGCATCATAGAATCAGAAAACTGTGTAACACTGGCCTGAAACCACAGTGTGTGATATAGAGAGTCACCCAGCTTCCTCAGAATACATGCAATTACATATGTTTAAAATCATGAATATGTGACAATCCTTGAGTTTTTCTTATCTGCACAATTTCACATAAGTATGAGAAAATTGAAATGAGCATCCAGATGCTGTTTTCTCAGTCTGTTGGGAGTTTGTATATCAGTTAGTAGAATTTAGTAACTTTGTCCTCAGCAGCTTTTGAGTGTTCACCCAAGACACTTACATATGGAACATCTATGCTTTGGCCCAATAGTCACTGAACTTGAGGCAGTGATCATGGCCAGATAAATATGACATAAACTTTGCATTTGGGGAAAGTATAGTATACAGGAGGGTCAGGCATAAGAAAAATAATTTTAATAAAATTGATATACCTCCAAAAACAGACATGTTTAAAAGACTAACAATAAAGAGAACCAATGAAGAGGACTATCCTCCAAATCATTATAACTACAGATTACTCTCACTACACACTGCTTAACATAAACATCTGCACTTAGATGTTCACACTGCTTTTAGAAAAAGCAGTGAATCTTGGTCAATTAGTGAAACAGAAGTGGCATGAAAGTCTTTACTTCAAGGTAATCTCTTTAGCATAAAATACCATTGTTCATTTTATTTTGACTGATATATTTAATTATATTAACTGGCCATGTCTTGTGCATTCCTGTAACATGCATTACACTTTATTTGGTGAGATGAATTCAGTCCTGTGGTTCATATATTGTGCATGCCAATAACCTTATCTGGGGGTCAGAAAACAAAACAGCCACTATATTAAACATTGAGGTTAGGCAGTGGTAGCACATGCCTTTAATCCTAGCATTTCAGAGGCAGAGATCCATCCAGATCTCTGTAAGTTCAAGGCCACAATGGAAACAGAGCCAGGCATAGCAACACGCACCTTTAATCCCAGCACTTGAAGACTTAATGTCTTGCTTGGGAAAGACACACACCTTTAATCGCAGGAAGTGAAGGCAGGAAGCAGAAAGGTATATAAGGTGTGAGGACCAGGAACTAGAGGCTTTTAGGCTTTTAAACTTTTAGCAGCAGTTCAGCTGAGATCCATTTGGATGAGGACTCAGGGGCTTCCAGTTTGAGGAAACAGGATCAGCTGAGAATTTGGTCAGGTGAGGTTAGCTGTGGCTTGTGCTGCTTCTCTGATCTTTCAGAATTCACCCCAATATTTGGCTCCTGGTTTGTTTTTTATTAATAAGACCATTTTAGATTCATGCTACACAGTCTATTTTGGGAAGACTTTTTTGCCATGTGCTACTGTGCTAGTTTTACAATCAAACTCAAGAGTTTTCCATTATTCTCAAAGAATTTTAGCAGGTTGACTGTAAAGCTGAGACATGATTATTGAAATTTCAATGCAGTCATGACTTCTAAAGTTTTAACAGTTCTGGAAGACTGATAGAAGCTTCTGCTCTGCTCTGTATCAAGCTGTCACTAATGGAAAAGGAACAATGTCTCCAAATCAATTTCATGACCACTCTATACTGATTTCCTACTTCTGTTCTGGCTCATGGGAAAATAGAACAGCTGTTGCAAGGAGAAACAGAACAGATTTCACAGTGCAGCAACAATGAAGAGGTCCTAGAACTATATTAAAATAGCATTTACTGAAGGAAAACTCACTATTGTATTAGTTTCCTATTACTTTTGAACAAATTACCACAAATTTGAAAGCTTAAAATAATAATAGCTACGTATGGTTGCACACACCTATATTCCCAACACATGGAATGCTTAAGCAGAAAGATCATGAGTTCTAGGCCAACCTTGTACAGAAAAATAAAAAAGAAGCAAACCTAAAAGAAAATAATTCAATAGTAGTGTATTATTTTCCACCTCTGAAGTGCAGTCTGTAAAGGGTGTTATGAAACTAAAGTCAAGACATTGATACGGTTGTTGCAACCAATTGGTAGTTCAAAGGAGAGCAGTGCACAATGGCTTTTCCAGACTTTCGCGGCCTCCCCCATTCCTTGACTCACAGTCTAGGTCCACCCTCAAAGCTATAAACCACATTCACTCCAACCTTCACTCTTGTAGTCACAACTTCTCTTGTATTCTCTTGTGCCTCCCCCTTCCACTTATAAAGATTCTTGTAATTATCCCCATCCATGATTCTCTCATCTCAATCATACATGCAAAATATCTTTACCATGCAAAGCAACATAAATATAGCTCTAAGTATGTTACAACTATAATACTGTGTTCCACAATGCAAATTGACAGGTTTGTATGTCATGGTATCAGAACTCAAACAAAGTGAGTAGCTCTCAAGAATTTATATAAAAAAGGGGGGGGAGCAGAGTAAATCTCTCTTAACAGGGAGGAAAAGATGTTGCTAATATGACTGAATTACTGACTAAAATGGAAATATTATTCTGAATAATTCAGGTTGTTCCATTATAATCCCAAGAATCTTTCTATTAGAAGGAAACTAATATACAACAACCAGAGGATTCAGAACCAATGGTCCTTGCTTTGCTGTTGGCAACCAGCATACTCATTTCTGGTTTAAAATGAATTGGAGTATCATCTACCTGCTATATGAAAAAAAAAGAATTCCTAAAATTATTAGCTTTAATTTTGTTTGCATTCTCAGATTATTAGGAGTCTTGTGCAAGCCAATGTGGAAATTAAATTTAGAAAGTTAATAAAATTTGTATTGTTTTAAAAAAATATTAGGCACACATAGGTCCATATTTTAAAATTGTATCTTTATTTATTTATATTGTATGAATATTTTGCCTTCATGTATGTCTGGTTGCCACATGTGTGCCTAGTCCCTGTGGGGGTCAAAAGAGGGTATCACACTCTCTGGAACAGGAGTTCAGGCAGCTGTGAGCCACTTTGTGGAAGCTGGGACTTGAACCCAGGTCCTCTACAAGTGCAGCTAATACTCTTAACCAATGTCATCTCTCCAGCCCTGAAAGTTAATAATTTTTAGCAGCATATGAATATCTTGGAATTTCAACTTAATTGTTTTTTACTAATGTGATTCATTTCCATCTCAGTAGACTGATACATTACCACATCTTCACATGCAAATTTACAAAATTGTATGTTCCAGATTTTAGGTAAATAAGAATTTATTGATGACATTTAATGGGCAATAAACCATTAGTGCATCAGTTTGAAAAGTAGATTCAGGCAAGAAAATTTATCCTGTATCTGCTTCTTTCCTTTTGTTGAGGATAGAAGCATACTTTAAAGTACTTTGACTTACAGAAGTAATAGCAAACACTGTCCCTTCTGTTTCATTTATGATTGGCATTTAATTTTTTCATTATTAATTTTTACTGGACCCATCATTACTAAGAGAGGGTTCATCTTTCTTTCAAAAGCTAGGTACCACTGCTATGGGGAAGAAATGTAAAGAACTGTTCAAAACCTCAGTTACAGGCATAGTTTGATGCTTGCCAAGTATACTTAGAAATGAAAGATGAAGAGCATTGCCATATGTGAGTCTCATTTAATCTTCTAGCTTATGCTCAGCTAGCAAGTCCCTAGCATCACAACTCCCTGCCTAGATAACCCACTCAGTGATGGAGTAGGAGAAAAATATTTAAGTGCTATAAGGATTAAAAGCAGTTATCATAAATTTTTTGTCACATTCCAGTATTTACAGATTTCCTATGAGTTAAACTGAATACAGGTTTTGCATTTTTAGTCATTTATCATTTTCATGCTATCAAGTTGCATACACATTAAAGGTAATAGTATTAAATTACTGTTTAGCTCAGAACGAATCCTGAGAGTTCTGAGATCTTTTTTGGTCAGTATCAGCTCAATTCAGGTTCAGACAATTCCTGGTATGCACTGCTCTCATCTGCATGTATTTCAAAGTGAACAGCTATATACGGATTCTCTAGTTGTTTTTAGCAATAACTTATATAAACCACTCAATCTATCATCGTAATGACTGACAATTTAAATGCTGAGGAATTGGTTTCTCATTTTACATATTTAGTTGTTGTGCAAAAGAACAGGAAATTGCTCCAATTTGCACTACTCTATCCATTTCAAAAATAGACTAATTCAAGATCAAACATCTCAGTTTCTCCAAAAAGTACCCAGTTCTTTTATGAGGATCATGACTATATCATAAATATTTTGTATCATCTATACAGAGGCAGAAGCAAAATTTATGGAATAGCCCCAATAGTATTCCAAAGGTTAGGTGCCACTCTGAGTTTATAATTTTAAAAGATTATAAAATTTTTATTATAGCCCTTCTTGTTGATAAATACATCATAAAGTATATAAAAATACTTGATGATCTAGAAAATATTTATTTCAAGCCATTAGGTCATGACATAAACTGTCTATGTCATGACAGTTTTAAAGTAAACTGGTAAGAGTCCTAGCCAACAAACAATTTCCACAAAATGCTCTGCAGCTCTCATCATATAAACAGGGAAGAGCAAAAGTGTAAAGTAAAAAGTAGATTGGACGTGCCTAATGATGTTGGCATGATGTTAACTCCTGAGTAGTGAAAGGTAGTGCTAGGAGAGGAGGAGAGGATGCTCTTGATTTGGCAAATAAAGACATAGCCCCTGGGCCGGGCGGTGGCGAGCTTTAATCCAGCACTCGGAGGCAGAGGCAGCGGATCTCTGTGAGTTCGAGCCAGCCTGGCTACAAGTGAGTTCAGAAAGCGCAAGCTACACAGAGAAACCCTGTCTCGAAAAACCAAAAAAAAAAAAAGACATAGCCCCTGATGGATAAAGGAGGTACACTTAGGAATGGCTACTGCATACACACACACACACACACACACACACACACACACACACACTCATACACATATATATATATAGCATAGATAGATAGATAGATAGATAGATAGATAGATAGATAGATAGATAGATAGATTAAGGAAAATAATTGAGTTATCGTTTTATGATACAACATTGTACTATTTCTGTGAACACTAAAACAAATAGGCAAAGGAATAGAAAGCTTTACAATGAGCAAAGATGATTTCAGTTATGCAAATTCATAGACATTAAGAAAATCAGAAACCCCATCCAAGGACTGAGGAATCTGGATGCAGACATTCACGGCGAGGCCCCGGGTGGAGCTCCAGGAGTCTAATTAGTGAGAAAGAGGAGGGTTTATATGAGCGAGAATTGTTGAAACCAAGGTTGGATAAAGCACAGGGACAAATAGCCAAATGAATGGAAACACATGAACTATGAACCAAAGGCTGAGGGGCCCCCAACTGGATCAGGCCCTCTGAATAGGTGAGTCAGTTGATTGGCTTGATCTGTTTGGGAGGCATCTAGGCAGTGGTACCAGGTCCTAGGCTCACTGCATGAGATAGCTGTTTGAAACCTGTGACTTATACAGGGATGCTTGGCTCAATCTGGGAGGAGGGACTGGACCTGCCTGAACTGAGTCTATCAGGTCAATCTCAGTCCTCAGGGGTGGCCTTGATCTGGAGGTGGTGGGAATGGGGGGTGGGCTGGGGGGAAGGGGAGGGGGCAGGAAGGGGGAGAAGAACGGAATCTGTGGCTGTTATGTAGGACTGAATAGTATTGTAAAATAAAAAAAATAATAATAAAATAAAATAAAAAAAATCACGGAGTTTTCAGTCACTAATTTCCTCTATGAGTCCATTCATTATAGGGATTAACTGAGATTTTTTTTTTAGCATTTTCTCTCACTTTTATCAGTTCTTTGAGAATTTTGCACAATGTATTTTAATTATATTCACTCCTCCCACCATTCCTTTCAGATCCACCTCTACTTCCCTAACTACCCAACTTTGTGTCCTCCTTTAAAAAATTATAATTATATTTTTATTTAGAAAAAAACATCATACAATATATTTTGGTAGTCTTTTCCCTCGTCTAACTCCTTCATGATCCTTCCCAACTTCCTACCCACCCAATTTCATGTTCTCTCTCTTTTCTCTTTTTCTCTTTACCTTACTCTCAAGCAAAAAGACAAAAACAAAAACAAACAATCAAAATACTAATAAGGAAAAAAATGCTCCCCTCACCTATGAAACAAACAATCCATTTTAAAAAATGGTGTTCATTTGTGTTGGGTAACTACCCTTGAGCATGGAGCCTGTCCTTGAATGTGTTTGACATACCCAGTTTCACTCCACTAGAAAAAAATTATTTTTTTTCCAACAGGAATTAATTGCAAATAGCTTCTTGACTAAGTGTAGGAATTTGTGTCCGTTTCACCTTATGCATGATTTAATTTTTGTCTGATTTGAACTTTTGCAGGTCTTGTGTGTGCTGTTACATTCTCTGTAAATTCCTATGTATATCAGAACTGTTTGTGTCTGAAAAATCTTATTTCTTTGGAGTCATTCATTACCTCTGATTCTTAGAGTGCTTCTGTTTCATCTTCTGCATCTCTTAAGCCTTGCCGTGGGCCAGGTATGATAAAGATACCCCATTTAAGGCCAAGTACTCCAAAATCTGTCATCTGTATACTGACCATTTGTGTGTCATTACGTTAATTATTTACTTCAACAAGAGGCTTCTCTGATGAGGGTTGAGTGATGCACTGATCTATGATGTGTTGGTTTGAATAAGAATGGCCTGTATAGGCTCATATTTTTGAATGCTTAGTCCCTGATTAGTAGAATGGTTTGGGAATTATTAGTAGGTGTGGCCTTCTTGGAGGAGGTGTGTTACTACGGGTAGGCTTTGAGAATTCACCAACCAATGGCCCTCCCTCTCTACCTCCTGTTTGTGGATCAGATGTAAGTTCTCAGGTACTGCTTCAGCACCATGCCAACTTGCCTGATGCTATGTTGCCCACAATGGAAGTCATGGACTCTAACCCTTTGGAACACTAAGTCCCCCAAATTAAGTGTTTCTTTCATAAGTTACCTTGGCAATGGTATTTTATCACACTAGTAGAAAAATAACTAAGACAAAAATGAATATCTGGGATTGGTATATTGCTGACAGGCCTGAGCATCCTGGAGTTCGTTTGTTTTTGTAATATGGAAGACTTTGGGACTTTGGACTACAAGAGTGGTTGAAAGTAGAAGTTATACATGGGGGCTTAATGGGCCCTCCTAGCAAGGGCTTGGAAGACAGTTGTGCTGAGAGCAATGTGGACTATGGAAGCCTAGATCAAGAGGCTTCAGAGGGGAAGAATAATAGCAACTAGGTTAGAGACTATTTTTGCAATATTTCAGCAAAGAATGTAACTGACTTTTGCCCCTGTCCTAAGAGTCTGCCTAAGGCTAAATTGAAGAGTTTGGGACTAATATTGCCAAAGGAGACTTCAAGCCATCTTATTATTGAGCATGTCACGTGGTTATTAGTGATAATGCTTATGCAGATCTACATTTAAAAAGAACAAGCAGCGTAAACAAAAAAGTACAAAATGTACAATTTGAGGTGAAAAGGAGCACCAAGAAATTTAATGTTGTGGCCAAATCTTGTGTGCAAAAAGATGAAAAGTTTAAAGAATGTCCTGATGGGAAATGGAATCAAAGAATAGTGCTCTTGGGGCAATACTCCGCCCAGCTAATTTTCCATTTTTCCATCTTTTTTTTTTTTTTTTTTTTTGGTTTTTCGAGACAGGATTTTTCTGTGTAGCTTTGTGCCTTTCCTGGATCTCACTCTGTAGAACAAGCTGGCCTCGAACTCACAGAGATACGCCTGCCTCTGCCTCTCAAGTGCTGGGATTAAAGGTGTGCGCCACCACAGCCCGGCAAATTTTCCCTCTTCTAAAGAATAACCTCCTAAAGCAAAAGACAGCTTGTCCAACAAAGGAAGGCAACAACAAATCAAAGCTTATGCAAATGTAGTTCAAGTAGGGGGTCAGGTTCCATTTCAAATAAGCAACAGAACTTGTCAACTTTAACTTAGTGGTTCTAGCTTTAGGGTCATGAAGGATAGAGGGGTAACACAGTTGTGGAATCTTCCTCTGAAGTTAAGGACAGTGACTGATGCCAGGTATGTGGTAAGTGAGCCACTGCATGGAAGTCCAGAGAAACCATTGTATGAATCTGTGAAAGTGGAGTCTGGAATGTGCCAGATACCTCCAGATGCGGAAATGCCAGGATTGTGGGATATCTGCCAATGAAAGTTGCAGACAGGGAGTGGAACCAGCCCAGCTGATGGAAGCGTGGTTCAGTCAACAGAAATGAGATCAGTAGGAGATTGAAGGAACCATCTAAGCCCTTTGATGTCAAAAATAGATACAGGATTTGGTATTTGCCCTAATGGTTTCAGTCTTGCTTTTGTCCAGTATTTCCTCACTATATCCCATTCTAACTTTTTGGAATGGTATTGTATGTTCTGTGTCATTTTATGCTGGATGTATGCAATTTGCTTTTTTGTTTTATAGGGTGTTACTATTAAGAGATTGCCTTGTGTTTCAAAAGAGACTTTAGACTTTGGTCTTTGAAACAGTGTTGAGACCATAAAAGACTAAAGGGAATTTTGAAGTTGGACTAAATGCATTTTGCATTATAATATGGCTAGAAACCTATGGGGGCCAGGTGGTGGAATGTGGTCGTTTAACTGAGATTACCCGCCCCCCAGACTCTTATGTTTGCATTGTTGGTTCTCAGTGGGTGGAACTGTTTGCGAAGGATTAAGAAGTATGCTCTTGTTGGAGGAGGCCTGTCACTTGTGGTAGGCTTTGAGGTTTCAGGCTACTTCTTTCTAGTCTGCCTCCTGCCTGTGGATCAGACATAAGCTCTCACAACTCAAGTGCTGTGTCTACCTTCTTGTTTACATGTGTCCTGTCATGAGTGTCATTGACTCTAATCCTCTCCAACTGCAAACCATCAAATCAAATGCTTTCTTTCAAAAACTCTAATGGTCATGTTGTTTTTCCATAGTAATGGAAACATAACTAAGAAATACAGATGTAGCAATATGTCATTAGGAGTTATTTATTTCTGTGTTCCTTTAGCAGAATAATTACAGTAGGTTTCCTCTTGAGTCCATGAACTAGACCCACTCCATGAGTTAGAACCCATAGCTAACACTGCTAAAGTGGCCAAGAACCAGAGACTAAGTAGCTGAGATTTTTAAAGCTAGAGTTTTCTGAATTAAAAATATTTTATGTTTAAAGGCATATATTAAAAAAATCATTTTGCCAATATCACATAGGTATGGAAAGAACAACCATGCATTTCATTTACTTTATTGTGCCATGCTTTGTTTCTTAGTTTTTTTTCTGTTACATAACAGAATATCTGTTACTGCACAATTTATAAAACAATGAAATATATCTAGCCCATAGTTCTAAATGTTGGAAACCCAAATTTGCCCAGTCATTTCTAACAAGGATTTAATGCTGTCTCTGAACACAGCAGAATGTCAGGTCAAGTGAAGGTGTTCAGAGGAGACAAAGTGGAGTGGTAACTCATTTTATAACAAGCTACTCTTCTAGGAATTAATTTGGCCCTTGATGATGTCATTAAACTGTTTATGAGGTGAGTGCCATCTGGCCCCTTCATTCCTTAAGTTTCTCACCACTTTTTCAAACATAGCATCTTGTAATGGGCATTTGGCATGCAACCATAATTCATTCCACATGTGGAAGTGTGCATGAGTAGCTCTGTCTTCCATTTTGTATGTCATGGACCAGTCAGGGAAACATAAATCACCCTATGTAACCTAACAGAAGGATTTAGTATAGCTATTGGGATGTGGGTGTTGGTTTGCTGAATGAGGAAAAGTAAGAAGATTGAAATACTCCAGAAATCAACTGCCATACCTAAGACTGGGGAAGCAGAGGGAAAAAATGTGGCTCAATATATCAGCTCCAACCTTTAGCTTCAAATATATCAGCTCCAAGATAACGGAGCTGAGGAATTGGAAATTAGACTTGTAAGGAGTAGTCACCTGCTCTGCTGCTGACACCATGCAGGGCCCAGAAGCCTTGCTGTACCATGTACCAGTGGGAGCTCAACAGCAGGGTCAACAGTTGCTGCAGAAGGAAGAATTACTGCTGGAAAGAAGCAGTTTGAGAACTGCAACCAAGAGACAGGAAAACGCCAGCTGACACCAAAGACTTGGAGTTGGCTAAGTGTCAGTTGCAACCATAGAAAGCAGAATATAGAAGAGGAAACTAAGATCTGACAGTTGTCATATTAACCAGAATAAGTATTTTACTTATAAAATGTATGATACTTTTAAAGATCCCTAGGGACATAGAATCAAGAAATAACAATCAGAACTGGAACTCCAGCCTGTATCTTATCTTACAGACTACTCTCCTGGACCCTGCTTTCTTATAACAGTATGTCTACTGTTTTATAGGATGTTTCCTTAAAATGTATTGTTCCAGGGCTCTTGGAGCTATCCTAGACCTACATCAGGCTATATAGCAACATCAGTCTTAGGTATTAGAGGAACTAAGGCTGTAAATCTTTGTGAAGTTCTGTATGGATACAGAACACTTTCTTATGCACTCTGTCCTATGTCAGAAAGGTTTGCTCACATCCTTGGGCATATAAGGCTAACAGTGAGAGTGGGACTTTTTCAGGAAACATTTCAACTTCTTATAAAATGGGTACTAAACGCTATATAAAAAAGATTACTGAGAACGATTTCTTATTCTAAGTAATCATTATAACCAAATTCTATCTACAATCCTAGTAGCAAGAGCTGGCATATTTTTATTCTGTTTGCATGAATCTCTACACCCAGCTAAATGAGCGTGTATTTTCTCAATGGTTATAAAATATAAGAGCAGACAAATTTACCTAAGTTGTTTTTCTGTATAAAACAACTTTACATGACTTGAAACCCCCTCATTGGAGATCTGTTAATGGGAGGCCTTGGAAACTAAGAAGTAATCTTCACAATTCATACTCTCAAGGATTCTTTTTTTTTTTTTTGTAAGTACTGTTTTCAACTAGAAAATGGAAAATTCATAGTATCCGAAAAGCTACATTTCTGACTTTATTCCTCTTATAATGGTAACTTGAAGAGAAGTGGCATGTGGTTCAACAATTGCCCATTTATAAATGTGAGACTTTGAAAGAAAACACAGTTAGGACTCCAAGTCGTAGGGAAAATTTTTCATAAGCAATAACATTAGTTAAAATGTGTTTGCCTTCACAGTTGGTGGAAATGTGTGTGGCAGAACAGTTGAGACATGAACACACATTCAAGCCACACACATCACACACTTTTATTCAAAAGAAAACACCACTATTAATCAGACTGAGATTTACATCTTAATGTCACTAAAAAGTAATTTCTCAGAAGTTACCCAGTGGCTGCTGTATAGAACTTGTGGTACCTTTTTGTTGTTATTGCTGTTAGAGTCAATACCATGATTTGTTCCAAGGAATAATATTTATTCTAGGAAAATACTTCTTCTCATCATTTTTCCCAAACCTCTAAGTACCAGAAGCTTTTTTAAAAGTTGTTTTCTTTGGGGATTTTCTATGAGCTAAGTACTCACTATACTTCAACACCCAAAACAAACCAATTAAGAGTCAATGCAGCTGGACAGTTGTTCTCAACGTGCAAAATCTCAGGGTTAATACAGTGAGCTGCCCACCTGTGTGGGGACACAAAGACTCTGTCCTTTTTGTTTTTACTAACACATTGGTGGTGCTCATTCTTGAACTTCCATAACCTGCCTGGGTTCATATACAAATTTACATTTTAATTGTTCAGGGAGAATCTGATAGAATTTTTTAATTAGCATTTGTGATATAATTCAATATTTCATTAAGTAGAATCTGATTATTAACCATTGAAATTAATGATGTTTGCCATACTGTTTGGTTTCAATTTGTTCTCTTTTATTTTTCTATTTATTATCTTTCTTCAGTTTATGTTATTTGTATTTTTGGCTTTAGCTGTACACAGACATTGTAAGTGATCCCTATTTTCATATCACCCCAAATACTGTGTTCATTTTATGTGGTTTATGGATGTACGTATGGCATTTCATAGATAAAATCAAAATTGGGTGGGCTGTGAGTTAGTGGTATAGTACTTGCCTAGTGCTGATCCTGAGCACTACACTCAGATAAGAATGACAACATTGTGCTTTGATGGTAGATATATTGCCTTCACAGCATCTGCATCAGTCACTTGATAAGATAACCTGAGTGAAAATAATTTCATCTTGATATAAAAAAAAAAAAACCCTCAGGAAAATTGTTGTTTTAAAAGTGAAAAAAGGTGAAGAAAAATATTGACCTGGTATTTTTTTTAATGTTTTAAGATTTTATTTAACTTATTTATGTGTTTATTTTTTTAAAATATCTTATATTTGACCTATTTCCTCCTCTCTTTGTGAACCCACCAAACTTTCTGTGCTCAGTTTTTTTTTTTTTTTTTTTTTTTTTTTTTTTTTTTTTTTTTTTTTTTTTTTTTTTTTTTCTTAAACCCAGAAAGTCCAATTACTCTTGGGTGTGTGGCCATCCACTAGAGTGTGGTTGACCTACCAGGGACCAGATCCTTAAAGAAAAGTGGCTCCATAGTGAGAAAAATAATACCCCCCGCCCCAGCTGAGGAATGAATCCAGGGCCTTGTGCTTGCTAGGCAAGCACTCTACTGTGGTGGTATTGTACACCCTAATAATCTTATCTGGGGTCAGAGACAGAACAGCCACTAGATACAAAGGCTAGAAAATGGTGGTTCTCACACCTTTAATCTTAGCATTTCAGAGGTAGAAATCCCTCTGGATTTCTGTGAGTTCAAGGCCACTTTGGAAACAGCCAGGCATTGTGACACACACCTTTAATCCCAAGAAGTGAGCCTTTAATCCCAGGGAGTGATGGCAAAAACAGAAAGATATATAAGGCGTGAGGACCAGAAACTAGAAGCATTTGGCTGGTTAAACTTTTAGGATTTGAGCAGCACAGTTCAGCTGAGATTCATTTTGAATGAGGACTGAGAAACTTCCAGTCTGAGGAAACAGGATCAGCTGAGGAACTGTCAAGGTGAGGTAGCTATGGCTTGTTCTGCTTCTCTGATATTCCAGCATTCACCCCCAATACCTGGCTCAGGTTTGATTTTATTAATAAGACCTTCTAAGATTCCTGTTACACTCTACCACTGAGCTAAATCCCCAGCCCCTGAAAAATGATATCTTGAAACAGGATTTGCAATGACAATGGATTAATTACCAATGCCTGAAACAAATTTGTGTCACTGAAATTAAAATTAGAAAAAACAAAAGTCTATACACACTTCCAAATGCAGGTAGCAGCACATGCATATACATAAGAAAACACACAGGCATATGTGCACCTGAGCCAACCTGTTGAATAATTCCAGTTGTTCATTAACATCATGAAAGAAGCACATATCAGTTATTGGAGGAATTGGCATAGTCCTGCTTTCTTCAAATGTCACTGTTTCAATGTGCATAGGCAGGTCCAGAAAAAGCTAAATATGTGGACACGGACACACACACACACACACACACACACACACACACACACACACACACTTATACTTCTGAGGTCATGGTTACCTTTTGATCAGAAGTTTTGCAAAACAGCCAGGCCTCTGGAAAAAATTATGAAGTTTGATTTGTTTCTGAAAAGCTTCCAGCCTTCCTGGAGGGAATACTTGGTGTTCTTTTCCATCCTGTTATAGAAGAGGAGTGGTTTATGGACAAGCTTCTAGGTAATTAGAATTCCATAATTCAAATCAATAACATCATAAAAAAACCCTGCCGATTGTGTATCTGTTTTTTCTAACTTGTAGCCCAAGTACTATTCTGATAGTAGTTTTGAAGCTACTTGGAATTCATTCCAGACTTGCTAAAAATAATTTTTAAAATGTTAAAGACTCTTGAAATAAAAAAAATGAGTTCATATAAACAAGGAGTTTTAAAAATTACAATTAGATTTTCATATTAGGAGGCCATGAGAAACACTTGTTTGCTTTTCTAGGAAGTGGAGCTGAAGGTCATGATTTTCCCACATTCACCTTCTCCACATAGAAAGTGGGAATCAGGAGGAGCTGGAAGTACAACTTCCTCATTGCAGCCCTCTTAGACTTCATCACATTGTCTGGAGGAATGAATGAATGAATTAGGTTCCTGGCTTCACCACTTTTCATTTGCTGGGGCAGCCCTTTTGGTTAAGAGTTAGGCCTCCCTCCTTTTTTAAAAAGTTGCTATAGTACTATTAGCTCTAATTTTCTCAAAATTTAAGAGGCATAATTGCAAGAGCAGTGCACTGGACAATACTTTTGTGGGTCCCCTGTAAAATGAGGAGCTACAGTATGAGCAGTTTTGCCTCTGGGTCAAATAAAGCAATTAAATAGTTAGAAATGAGGTATCAGGTCTCACATAAATGACCAGACTGTGGACCTCCTGCACCCTTAATGAGCATGCTCTTTCTTTTCAGATACCTGATAAAGAACTGCTAAGAGCAGAAGGAGCAGGAGGGCTCTGGACCAATTAGGACAAGACCTCTAGAGGGATGCCTCTTGTTTTCTTACCAAGGCAGTTAGTGACAAGACAAATCAAAGACCTTATTTAGCTCAAAGGCACTAACCGTTACCAGGCACCAGACACACCAAAGTGCGTTAGAATCTTAAGATAGCTGCTTCATCTCCAGAGTTTCTGAGAGAGAGAGTGTGCTTTGTAAAAAAAGAGAAACAAACAAACAAACAAAAAAACCAGCTTTCCAAGCTATAAGGTGTCAATCTGAAATGTCTCCAACAGGTTCATGCTTTAAATACAGGTCACCCACCTGGTGACACTGTTTTGGGAGACTGTGGAACATTTAGTAGGTGAAGACTGAAAGAAGTAGGTCACTAGGTCTTTGAAGATTCTATCTGCCCTTCCTTCCTGCCTCCTCTGCTTCCTGGTCCAATTTGCTAAAAATAGCCTCCACCATGTGTTCTGCTTCTATGGAACTGAGCTGAATAGCCATGCCTTCTCCTCCATGCTGGGCTGAAAACTTTCTGAAACCATGAGCCAAATTCTTTCTCCCTCAGGTTTTATTTGTTGCAGTGACATGAAAGTAACACAGTAAGTAAGGCTGACACTGGGATCACATTTTGAGAACTGCTGACCTGGCATGGGTTATGAAGGACCAAATGGCTCCCAACATATTAAGGTACATCTGCAAACAAAATTAAGTTGATTTTCTCATAAATCAGTGATTATGTCATCACACCCTGAAGATTGCAGTTATAATTTGTCAACCAATTCTCAAAAGCAGGAAGAGCATGTGAACAGCGATCTTCCACATTTTTGCATTTTTCCTAATGCCTCAGTAAAAGACCAGGAGAGTTCTGCTCTCCATGAAAATACTGAGGGTTACTAAAAGAGGCATTTAGAGAGCAATGCAAGATGCTAACTAACTGCCTAGAATATTACTAAATAATTGGTGTTGTCAAAAATTCTAACTGAAACTCTAGCTTTGTTAGGTAAAAATGGACTTTTCTGTTTGGTTGTAAGAGTGTTTCCAGGTCTTGATGAAAGGAGGGGATGCCCAGCAGGAGAACAGAAGCCAAGCCATTGGGCCTTTGCCCTCAAGCACTGACTTTGGGTGAGTGAACTGATTGTCTTCAGTATTTTCACACTTTGATTAATAATACAAAATCCAGTGAGAAGTTATACAGTTACATCAGCTTTGTTGAAGTGTTCAGTTTCTTAGCAGAAATTTAAAAAATACTTTGATCCTAGAACTCTGAATGTAGAGAAAAATTCTCCATCAGAGACTCTACTGTTTAATCTAAAGAAAGAGGGATAGCAGCCATGCAGCCACTGGTATCAGTTCTGTGGCTATTGTAGCCTAGATATAAAACTTTCCCATAGACTCATATATTTGAATATTTGGTTCTGACCTGGTAATGCTTTTGGGGAGGTTGGCGAACATTACAGAGGTGGGGCCTAGCCGAGGACACAGGCCTCAAGATTTATTGTCCATTACTGCTATGTAGGGAAGTGTTTTCCCAGGTTTATCTAGGTAAGTGTTCAAAAGCTACTGCTGCTTTGGTGAAAGGGGACCAGGCTGTCTTGTGCTAGCAGCAGAATTTGACAATATCATTTACATAATATTGGTTGTGTAGGCATGCTGATTGCAGGGGTCCAGGAGGTTGTGCGTAGTGACCCTGGGTGATGTGGAACAGTGTTAATATCTTGTATGGAGCTCCTGATTTGGCTTCCTATGAAGCTGTGAAGATGAAGCTTGTATTTCAGTAAAGAACCCAGCATACATGTATGGACGACAATACTCTCTTATTGACATAGGAGGTTTATTGAAATAACTACTGAACAAAAATGCCATGGATATCCCCAAAGATGCAGTGCAAAACAGTGCAATATGCACACTGTCTTGTCAAAAATTATATGAATTATTTTTATGCTTGAGTCATATTGAGGACTGAAAGGTCTCTTCTCCCCTGGATATTCATTGCAACTGCAATACCTCCTCAGTGAAGAAGAGTAGAAGATGATTTTATTTTTATCTTTAACAAAGGCATTGTAAACATCATTACTTTAAATTAAATTAAAATATTCAGACATCTATTCATTAGGACAGGCTTTATTCCATCTTAGAATTCAACATTCTTTTCATTGCAATGATCTTGTCAGATGTGCTAACACTTTGAGTCTCATCTTGCAGTTATTATTTGAGATTACTTAGCTTTGGTAAAGTATATGCTATCTAAGCTAATTTGTTAAATACCCTTTATCATTTGGGAAAAAAGAATTAATTTATCCTCTCCAAAGGCTGACCCTTTGTTAAATATCTTAATTCTCCTTCCCTGTAAGAAAAACAGTCATTGACACCAATGACTTACTGCACTCTACCTCCTCAACATCTGTGGTGCCATTTTCTAAAAGAAACTAGCTTTCAACTGAGCAGTGCCTTTTCAAAGTCACTTAATATTGTTTAAAAATGGCATTCAAATAACCATACACTTTACAAGTAAAAGTTTCCATTTTTCTCACCCCATTGAGCACACAGAGGAAACCAAGACTGTCTGAGGTGAGTGTTCTTGGTAAATGATGCAGCAGCTGCAAGGTCACTCAGGATGAGTAATGCCCACAATACAGGGTACCACTCCTAGCATTTGATGTGGGTACCTTTTTCAGCTTGGCTGCCTCTTTTTGATCCTAAACCATACCAATAGCCAGGCTCTGTCAAGCGGTCTCATGTTATAGGAGCTTCATCTTTTAAATTATTTTTAAAAGTGACCTTGAAGGTAACTTTGGAAAATATTTTATTTGCCTGTTTGTATATTCATTGAATTGCTTCTAGCCACGTCTCTTGCTCTTTGTTAGGAAAACTTGTAGTAGTTATTCTTTAAGCTGTGCTTATTGTGTTGTAAATGCTGGTATATAGGGGGTAAAACTTGACAGCTATGTCATAATATTTTTGTAGTAAATAAATTCCAGGTTTTAAGTTTATTCTTTCTCTATTGTACAAACTTACATTTTAAATAAACTTCCAAAATGTTTTATTTTATTAGACACCTAGTATTTATAGAATAACTTATGCTTTTCACTTCTCTTTTAGATTTATATTTTATGTGTGTGACTATTTTAGCTTGTTCATATGTATATGTAGTACATATGTGGCTTATGCCTTCAGTTCAGAGGAGGGTGTCAGATCCCCTGGGACAGGAGTGAGGTATTGTTGTAAGCCAGCAGGTGGGTGCAGGGAAGCAAACTGAAGTCCTATAGAAGAGTAACAAGTACTACCAGCTGTTTTTCCAGTGCCTATCAAATAATTTTTAAATTTTATTGGATGTTATACTTTTGGCAAATGTATTTACTGAGAAAACTCAATATTTACCAGTGGTTTTCTAATCCTATTTTTCTTATATAAACTTGCATGTTGCAAAGCTTCTGGTTTGCTCTTTTTATGTTAAACCAACACTTCACCTGCTTCTCAAGTTATTGTTGGCATAAAATTAACAAAAGTGTTAATTTTGTGGCATTATGGTTCCTCACTATGGTTGATATTCTAGCTAAAATTAACATCTTCATGGAATTCTGTTCAACTTATGATTAAAATATTAATGTTCATGTTTTACTTGCGGACTTACTTGATTGTGATCTTTTGTAGCTATCAAGGAACTTTTGTAGTGCCTGGAGAGCCAGGTTTTAAATTATTTTTTAAAATAGTGCTGAGTTTTTTTACTTTTAAATTAAGAATTTATAATGAAAAGAAAATAAATGATGGAGTAAAAATTCAATCCATGTCATTGAACCATGCAGAGGAGACATCAACATCTAGATCTTTATGTGACTAATCTAAAGAGAATTATGAGAGGTCAAATGTAGGGAAGGGGTGTCCTCTGAAAGTCAGCCACAGTTCAGTCAGTGTGAGCTCACTATAGTTCATATTGCAGCAGCTATCACTACAGGGCACCAGTTTCTGAGGGCACCAGGTACATCGAGGAAGTCATCTCTCTCATCTAGCTTCATCCCTTGCAGCAAGAGTCTCTTCGAGGGCTCAGACAGCAAAGCAAAGCTTCTTACCCTCAAGTTTTGCTGAGCCCTGGTCATTTTGTCTTTGTTGGATTATCTTTCTTTTCTAACAGCTGGAGGAAAAGTCAGGCTTTTAATAACTGAAGAAACAAGACTGAATCTAATCAAGAACAGCTCAGGAGGAATTTTTATAATCACTAAATTCACTCATGGTCCATAAACCCTCCTACTGAATGCAGATGTGTCAGGAGAGCCAACGGCTGCTCATTTAAAACAATAATGTGAAGCAGTGGCTTTATAGACTAACATACTAATCTATAAAATAATGGAAAATCTTAAATGAGCTGAAAGCATAATTTTCAAATTTTCCCGTAACTTATTTGGACAGACAAGAATTAGCCTTGAGGGCCGGCGACATTAGCAAAGCCTGGCCTTATCCCAGCACCACTCCCTGTTTGTGATGGGAATGGCATGCTGGGTTTGTAATTAGCAAAAAGATGCTATATTTCTTAACTGACAAAGAACTATACTTCTTATTTGTCACAGATCCTATATTTCTCATTTGGCACATGAGAACACTCTGCTGTTTAGGCTTTCATGAAAAATATTAGCTGATGGTGAACATATATCATGCTGAATCTTGTATGTTTACACATCAGATCTCTCAAACACATCAACAGTATGACAACAGCAGACAGTTTCAGACTCATTTTACTTTAGGCCCATGTACTTGCTTCTTCTATGACATGGGTACCAAAGACTGCAGTACCAGGGCCTTATAGTCCATCAATTCTCTATATGGGGATCACCAACAGGTTAAACTATGGCCATCTTTAGTGGTTTTCTGAGAGACAGTCCAAGTCCAATTATGTTAAAAGTTGAAATAAATCTAACTATGAAGATATCTGATTGGGAAAAGGCTAATGACCAAAAATAGAAAAAATGGAACAAATTAATTTTTAATTTCACATGTTATCAAATCAGTCCTCTTGTTTAACCCTGGGTATCCAGCCCCATATTTATTTCCCTGCATAGACTACCAGAGGTTTTGCTGTGCTAGTAAAATGCAGTTTTTATTGACAAATTTTTTGTTTGGCACTTTTCCAACACTACTTGATGATCCCAGCTTACTTGTTCATATAGGTGGCTGACTCACGTTACGAGAGTCAAAGAGCCTTGTGCAGAAGGATATTATCCTAACCAACTTTTATCCTCCAAAAACAGAGAGCAATGAATCTATTCTATGAAGGACTTAATGGCATATATCAATTGGTTTGAGGAGATCATATGTGTCTTTATCCTTGAACACTAAATTTTAGTATCATTTAAAAATATAAAAAGCATCCTTAGTTTGAGCTAGATCTGACCTATAGAATATATAATAGGACATGCAGGAACACTGCATGAAAACAAGAATAAACAAGACACAGTAAGTATCTCTTATTAGTAGAGTGTGCAATCAGAAGTATTTTGGATTTGGGGTTTTTATGGGATAGGGTAGGATAAGGTCCAAGTCTTAGCTTATTTATTTATATCTCATATACACTCAGCACACATATCCCGAAAGTAATTTTGAATGGTATTTTTGGTATGACTGTATTTTTTTTAGGGCCAAACATGGTATTCTTTACTAACTATTATGTTTGAAAAGATGATTCACATTACTTCAGTTTGTCAATGCTTATAGAATTTTTTAAAAGTCAAAATCAACTCATATTCCCGTTTTGCAGGTGAAATAACAGAAATCAAGACCCTGCAGGAGAACATATTGAGAATGTGGAACGGATATAAACAGACAATTCTCAAAGGAGGAAACTCAAATGAGTGAGAAACACTTAAAGAAATGTTCAATAGCCTTAGTCACCAGGGAAATGCAACTCAACACTACTTTGAGATTTCATCTTATGCTGTCAGAATGGCTAAGATCAATAAAAACAAGTGACAGCTCATGCTGGAGAGGATGTGGAGTAAAGGGAACACTCATCTATTGCTGGTGGGAGTAGAGACTTATACAGCCACTGTGGAAATCAGCATGGTTGTTTCCCAGGAAGAGGGGAATTGATCTACCTCAGTATACAGTTATATCATTCTTGAACATATATACAGAGGACACTTTATCCTACCACAGAAACAATTGTTGAATAGCATGTTCACCGCTATTCTATTCATAATGGCCAGAAATTAGAAATGACCTAAAATGTCCCTCAACAAATCAATGGATAAAGAAAATATGGTACAATTATACATAGAAGTATTATTCAGCTGTTAAAAATTAAAATTATGAAATTTGCAAGGATGGTTCAACATACAGAAATCATCAATAAAAAAAAAAAAAAAAAAAAAAACACATATATTAATGAAAAAGGAAAAAAAAAAAAAAAAAAAAAAAAAAAAAAAAAAAAAAAAAAAAAAACAGAAAATCAAAAAATAGAAAACTCAAAGAACCATAAATCAGAAAAGAATGTCATCTAATTACATATAGTACTAGAATTTACTAGAAAAAAAAAAAAAGAAAAATACAAATGCAAGAAGAATCAATTTCACTATTTGAGATGATATATATATACATAATGACCAAAAACTTACAGGAATTCTACACTGATAAATCTTCAGTAAAGTAGATACAAATAACTCAAAAAAATCAGTAGAATATATATATTCTCTCTTTTTACCCTACAGGTCCTTTGTGCATGTATTATGGTTTGCAGGTTAGTGTTTCTATGGGATTCCTGGATATGCAAACAAGTGGGTGTCTGTTTCTTGTGCTTCTCCTAGGCTCTTTTCCTTACTTTTGTTTGTTTTGTTCTATTCCAACATATTAGTTTTTGTGTTATCTTATAATATTTGATTTTATTATTCTCTTATGAAAAATAAGTTGTATTTAGCCAGCCATTGACACCAGCAAGCATTTTCTTTTCTTTCTATTAATTAATTTGATCTTACATAATTCTACTATGAAATAAATACCTTTTTCAGATTGTTTCATTTGCTTTTGGCTTGTTTGTTTTTAACTGAAAGTACCCATTGCATACTTTACCCCTGTTAATCATTGGGTATAGGTGAGCCCTGTTAATGAGCCAAGGACCTCAAACCAATTGTTCATATTATTTGACTCTGTCTGACTAATTGAGTAGAAGACAATTCATTTCATTGAATTGGGGAGGTTTAGGAAATACATTTTGTAACACCCCAAATCAAAAAGAATAAATGCATAAATAAGAACAAAAAAATCCTCAGGGAATGACTTTTTAATTTGCATCACTCCTCCTATGTAAAACCTTCAGTCTCATTTCCATAGCTTTCTGGTCAGCCATCAAAAGACATTTTTGAGAAGGTCACTAGTGACTCCATGAATTCCAGAAGGGGTGGTAGTTCTATAAGAAGCCAAGATCCCTTCTGTGGCTCATGTAACTGCTAGAGAGCAGCTGAGGTAGTTCATTGGCTTTCTTTAGGTGACCAAATTGTTACTGTCATCCAAGGAACATAATGGTACTGGCTGCATGCAGGAGAAATGGACTACACACACTTTAGGTTCTTCTTCAGGGCCATAGGCTATTTCTTTGGCCATTGACCAAGGAAAATGTGAGAGGCCTTGTGGTACTTCTTGTCTCTTATATAAAGAGTTAAATCTGATGGAGCATCAATTCCAGGTAGAGGTTATCTGCTGAGTAGCCCCAAAACATTCTCTCACAATGAATGTTCAAAAGTGCCCCTGGTTAGTTAAAGATGGCATTGCTGGTGACTGTAGATGTTAAATACATGCTTGAACTTTCACTGAGTCCCATCTATGAGATTACCTTTGAAGTTTCCCATTTGTGGTGTCATACTATTCAAAAGGTTTTGCATTTTAGAGAAGTTCAATTTTTATATTTTTGGATTATGTATGATGCACATTAAAATTAATAACTATTGAGTATTATACTATTCAGGAATGTTCCTGTTCTAATCTGAATGCATAAAAATGAAATATTCCTCCTAAACATATTTGCTATTTCATCTGCATTCCACCATCCACCAGAATTTTATTAACAATAAAAATAATAGAACTGATAATTTTTTCACTACTCAACCTTAGTTCAGTTTTATTTTCTCCAGATATATGTGATAATTGGTACTTTCAAAAATCATCCTCAGTGTTTATGCAATCCATATGTACCAAAACAATCAAAATCAATTAGAATACTGGGAAGGAACAATTCATTGCTTTTATGACTTTTAAATCTATAACTCTGTTATTAAGTATTCATTGTCACTTTCCCCTGGAAGTGGAGTAATAGGAATACTTCTCCTTAGGGTGTGGAAGGCCACAAAAGTAGTCTATGAGAGGGCAAAAGATAATGTAAGAAGTTAAAACTGTTGGTAGACCTACCATAGATTAGATTCTAGCAAAGCTATGGGAATTGAATTCCAAAGAGGAATTCAATATAAACACGTTCTTCTAAGGAGAGACACTAAGCATACATATTTTGTTTTTGGAAGAACAAGGCAAGGAAGGGAGAGAGAGCTGTAGTAAGGGCAAAGCAAGTAGAAATCAGTTAAAATGTTATGAGATTTTAAAGACCAAATTTTGACTAGTGTATTAGAATACCCAGGAAATCCAAATTACTATTCACTACAGTTTCCTATCAGCATCTTTGAATGAGTGCTCTCAAGCAGAGGCAGTATGGAGACTAGGTAGAGCCCCTCCGGTGCCCTGAGCTGAAGAGAACTCTGTTCTCAGTGTTGCCACATTGTGAGTGGGAGACTTGGTTCTGATCAGAAGCCCTGTTATTCTCAGGAACATTGTGCCAAGTGGAGAATCAAACACCTCTGCCTCTTGGGAAACTTGAAAGCCACTTCCTATCCTCAGAAAGCAAAAGCTATTACTTCCAAAAAAAGCCTTATACTCTAAAAGAGGGGCAAAATTACAAAGATTTATTTTTATACAGGGGAAAGAATAATAATACTCTTCTGCCACAGAAGCTCAAAAACACAGGCTAGAATTTTTTCACCTTGAGGACCCAGGGCAAGAAAACTTAAAGAGCCCCTTGCCCCAGTTACCAAGCCTGATGACCCATTTGTGGTGAGAATGGAGGCAAGGAAACAGGGATCTACCTCATCCTTACAGACCCAGCACCAAGTTATCAGGCAATGGGAGATCTGCTCAGCCTCAGAATTCAAGGGGAGGCTAATAGACAACCTTGGGCCACTTCTACACAGCAGGTTATTTTGACAATGCTCCAGAACTAAGAAACTAAACTACAGTTTTAAAGGGTTATAAAATAAAAAACAAAGCAGAATTTAGGATGGAAACAACATATACTCTAGAAACCAAATCACTTGCTATTTTTAAAAGTTTGCTGATCTTTGGGAATGATCATAGATAGACCCCCATGACACAATAGTCCAAAAACTGTCTAAAAATAAGGTAAGAACAGAAAAACAGACAAAAGCTACCACACACCAGCCTACATATCGGTACTAGAATGTGAGGTAATCTCTATAGGGATCTAAAGTAAAAGGTTCACAAGGGTATTGGTGGGAAAATAATGCCTAGTTCAATGGCTAACTCTATCAACTTAGAAAAGGCATGTCCATCCATAGGGGTTAAACAATGTATCTCCATACATTTCTCTCAACATGTAATTTCTATAATTCTGTTCAGGACTATGATTTAAAAATTAATGAGGAAAATCTAACTTATTTTTAATGCAGAAAGTGGAAAGAAGGAGTATTACAGGTCTCTCCATTTAGAATAATTACAAAGTGATTTCATAGTAGTTATAAGTAATAAGTTAAAGTATTCTCTTAAGAACGTGGAAAGCATGTATGAACACTTGCAGGGAAAGCAGAGTCTCTGGGAGGATCATGACTCTTTTGACATATTTAATTTATCTGATCATATCTGTTTTGGACTTTTGAGCCCCAAACTGATTGTACAAACCAGAGAGGTCAAGGACATCAAAAGAAAACCCACAGAAACAACTAACCCAGGCTCATATTAACTAATAGAGTCTGAACTAAAAACCAGGGAACTGCATGGAACCAACCTAGGCCCTCACTATATATGTGACAATTGTGTAGATTGGTATACTTGTGGAACTCCTAACAGTGGGAACAAGGGCTGTCCCTAATGCATCAGGTGGCTATTCCTCATACTGAGTTGTCTTGCCAAGCCTTAATACGGGGAAGAATTGTGTCAACTTTATATGCCATGCTTTGTTGATACCCATGGGAGGCCTGTCCCTTTCTCATCATAAACAGAGGAGGAGTGGATGGGGGCAGGAAGATAAGGCATGAAATGGAAAAAGAGAATGGAGGGGAAACTGCAGTCAGGATGTAAAATACATACATATATACATACATACATAAATACATAAATTCAATTAATAATGAAAGAACTATTTTAAAAGGGTAAATTGGATATTACTTGTTACAGCTTCAGTTGGATGCTAGTAAAACCCACAAAGTTCTTAGCCATAGTTGCAAATCAAATCTGACCATGATGAACTGTAGTTTATTTTTAACTCTGTTGTACTGTTTCAGCCTTTGACAATCATTGAATACAAGCTGAACGTAAATCAGACACTGTGGCTCAGGCCTGTCACTGCAGCACTTAGGAGGCCAAGGATCAGGAATTCCAGGGCAGAATTGGCAACAGATTGACACTCTCTCTCAAAAGGTATTTTTTTAAAAAGCAATGAAGGGCTAGGGAGATGGATCATCAGTTAAGAGGTACACTGTTCTCACAGAGAATCCAAGTTCAGTTTTCAGCACTCACATCATGTGGCTCACAATCACCTGTGTCTCTAGTTCTAGGGGATCTAATATCCTCCATGAGTACCTATGTTTACATGTGTACATGCTCACACAGAGACATGATGAATTTATTGTTCTATTATCAATAAAAACTTGGGAGTCAAATATCGAGGTCAAAAACCTGACAGATCAAAGAAGTGGCAGAGTAGTGACCAACTGTCTTTCCTTCTACACTTCCCAGATCAAAGAGAATGCATGAATTCAAAGCCCCCCTTTCTCTTCCCTTTCAATCTTACCTATTAGGGAATTCCTATTAGAGAATCCTGGCTTCTATATGGTTAATTGGGTCAGCTAGTCACTGATTCTGCCACCTGATTCAAGTTTATCTTTTTTAGCAGTCTTGGAGTATCACAGTGTAATCAAATATCTTGCTACACTGACACACATATGTATACATAATTAAAAATAATTTTTTTAATTAATGAGTATAATTTATCATATAGGAACTATTTTAGGATTTCTATTTCTGTGGTAAAACATCATGACCTTAAGAAACTTGAGAAGGAAAAAGGTTTATTTTCACTTATAACTCTCAGGTCACACTACATTGCTGAAAGAATCAAGGCAGGATCTCAAACAGGGCAGGACCCTGGAAGCAGCTGATGAAGAGGACAAAGATAAACACTACTTTACCGATTTCTTCCTCAGGGCTTATCTCTGCCTTCTTATAATACCCCAGGACAACAGACCCAGAGGTTGCACTGCTCACAGCGAGCTGATCCCTCCGACATCAATCATTAACCAAGAAAATATACCATAGGCTTGTTGACAATTCAATCTGATAGGTGTATTTTCTCAATTGATATTCCCTCTTCCAAAACTACTCGAGTTTGTGTCTAGTTGACATGAAACTAGCCAGCATAGGGTCTAAAATAAGAAGTAAATCTACATAGGATCATTTCAGTTGATACTGTGTGGAGAATGACTTTAGCTATGGACTTGGCTATGTGTAATACTAAGAAAGACCATTTATGTTGTGGTAACTTTATATATTTAATATTTAAATCAGTAGACTTCCAACAAAACAGATTATCCTCCATAAGATGTGTGATGTCTTAAGAAGTGATGGTCAGCCGGGCGGTGGTGGCGCACGCCTTTAATCCCAGCACTCAGGAGGCAGAGGCAGGCGGATCTCTGTGAGTTGGAGGCCAGCCTGGGCTACCAAGTGAGTTCTAGGAAAAGGCGCAAAGCTACACAGAGAAACCCTGTCTCGAAAAACCAAAAAAAAAAAAAAAAAAAAAAAAAAAAAAAAAAAAAAAAAAAAAAGATGTGATGGTCTTATCAATAAAATGAACTGTTTCTTCAGGAAGACATGACTCCTTTAGCAGATTGTTTTAGGGTTGAGCTTTGCTGGCATTCCATCCTTTAAGGTGTAACTCTACTAGCTTCCACTAGTACACTTAGATGACAAAAATATGTCATCCAAGTTGGAAAGTAGGAAGAAGGTCTGTCTTTATTCATATGGTACAATTGTTTGAACATAAATTTGTTCAAATATGTAATAAATCACAACTATAGAAACTAATCACAGTGTCTCATAGTGTTATAAAGTAAAAGATTGGAATACAAAATTCCTAAGCATTTTCATGGAGTGCAATTGAACAACTAGAAGCTGACATTGAAATCACCTTTACAATAGCATTAAGTTGACATTAAATGTACAATATTACTAAAGCATGAAATACATATAGGTGAACATACCTAAACATGGAAGACTCAACTTTGTTGAGATACAAATTTCCCTCTAACTGATGCAACCATAATCAATTGAGTAGGCTTTTGGTAGAAACTGACAACCTTTTTCAGGTTTAAACGAAGAATTAAAAGAATTAGTAGGAAAACTGTCTTAATAGAACAGAAATCTTGAAAGCCTACAAAGCTAGAAGTCAAAGTCACAAACACAGTAATCAAGCAATGTGCTGCTCTTTTTCAAGTTTAAATGAAAACTCAAAAGAACTAATAGAAAAACTATCTTAAAGAATCTGAAATAAAAGCCACAGTAATCAAGCAATGTGGTGTTCTATGAGAAAGATGTCTAACGGAATGAGCAAGCACTGAAGAATGGAAGCTGCACATAGCTACTAGGGTGAGTACACACAAGAAGACAAGCCTGATTCTTATTTTTATATAAGACATGAGATTAAGGACAGTGAGACTGTAACTGAGATCACCCATTTGCAATTTCATCTAACAGCTCCCAAATCCATAAACAGAATGAGACTTCAAGACTAAGAGTTCTAAAGGAGAACACTTGAGCTTGACAAAGAAGAAAATGACTTAGAAACTGAAAGTCACAAATTTAATATTATTTTTAGTTGTGAGGGCAAAGGCACACTCAATACATAAAAATATTGCTATACATATCTGGGACAGAATGTCTATTTGATAAGTGAAGAATTATCACTACATATAAAGAATGTAATGAAAAGCTCAGTAAAGTAGAAAGAGAAAATTTGAACATTCATCCAGAAGAGATAATGATGGAAAAATATATAAAAACAAAGTTAACAACCTTAGTTCTTAGAAAAATGCACTTGAACCACAATAAACCACCAATGTGCACCTCTCCAATTACATGGGACACATCCACTCACTGGTGTACATATGCAGTGATCAGTCTTACATTCTGGAACAGACAGCACAAACTGTGCAATCACATATCTGGTGAGGATGTGCGAATATGCTCAAGATATTTTGGAAGACATTTGGCAATTTCATATAAATTAAAATATACATTTACTGTGCAGCTCAGCATTCCTCCTCATGGGTGTTTACCCCAAAGGAATAAAACCATATGTCCAAGAGTATAAATGTTCACAGCAGCTCTGTTTATGATGATTCCAAACTGGAAACAGCCACATGTCCATTACCATTGAGGGGCTGAAAGGAATGAACCAGTGAAATGTACAGCAACACAGGCAGATCTCAAAAACATCATGTTGGGAAAGGACACCAGACGAAACATGTCAACACACTGCAAAAAAAAGTCACTTAAAGGACATTCTAGAAGTGGCAAGATTGTAAGTAGAAAAAAAAAACAACAACTCAGATTGGTGCACACTAGGAGAAGAGAGAATTATGACTTCAAAGGGACAGGAGCTTTCTGTAATGATGAGAATGTTGTATATACTCAGTATTGATTTTTGGGTTGGAGGCACAGGGGTGATTACAATTCAGTGGAGAGTGAAAATAGCATGTGAATGTGACAAACATCTGGCTCATCTTGGGCAGACTACACCAATGTTGAGACGGAGAACAGTACAAAGAGAGAGGAGAAAGAGAGGGATAAAGAATGCTAAGGAAGATTAAAAAGCCATAGAGATAATTATTATTTTGTTTCCTTAAAATACATATAACTATATGTGTATACATATATAAATAATTTAAATGAAGTTATGCACTCCTTCCCCAGAGGCATAGACGACTATGTAACAAAGACATCAGTGTCAGAAATGGGTAATCTCCCTATGAGTTGTTGGTCAGAGAGATCCAAACAACTCCCAAAATAATATAGGCTTTTGCTTTTGCCCTTATTTGCCTTTCAGATAAAAAGATATTGCCTCAACACCACACAATTCAAACACAGGATGTAGAAGAATAGAGCTTTAGAAGACTCCTCTCTGAAGACTAGCTCTAGTAGAATTGGAAAGGGCTATGTAAGATGTCAAGGGGAAAAAAGCAATCAATAGTCCATCTGTGAATCCTACAAACCACAACAAGACCAGCATGGCAAGGTATCTTCAAAGATGTAACAGTGACTCTTGTACATTGGGGATATAATCATCTAATTGGTTGAAAGACCTACTCAATAGGAGGTCAATAGGAGGAAATTCATGTCTGGTACTGTAAACCCAGACAATTACCTATGGCTGGTAAGGCCATTGACCTCAGGGGAGAACCCACTACTGCCACATTCCTAAACCTACCAAATTTCAAATAACATTGTAAATATCTATCCTTGTGTCCACAGATGTGTAGCTGATCAAAGAAGCTTCTTTTTGTAGCAGACTGAGACCATCATAGAAATCCATATGTTCGCCATCATAGAGAACAACTAACGAGATGCTGCCTAACCCCGACTGATCTTTCCACAACACAACCTCTAAAATTGGCACTCAGAGAACATCAAATAAAATGAGTAGAAAGATTGTAAGAGCCAGATGACCAGGAGGTCTGGTACAAGATAATATCTTATATGTGTGATAGGGAACTTCACTCATGAAATCTTAACAACATGATCCTCTAAATAACACCTGCAAAAGGACAGAACAAGTTAGCATGCCTTTGTAGACATGAGGAATCTTACAAGGCTCCATCCCTAGATGAAGATCTACAGGAAACTAATGGCTGCTACGACAGGGAAAGTCAGTTTTCTCCAGGTGGAGTCCTTGATATATTAACCAACACTAACTAGGAAGAGGTCTTAGATTGAGTTTGGGGCATAGAAAGAGTTGGAGTGGGAAGAGAGGGGACTGGAAATGATATAAACACAGCATTTATGTATGAAATTATTGAAAAAATATAAAATGTATACTCACAAATTTTTCTATTATGTTTTTTATATGTGACCATGAAAAAAAAATAGTCTTATTTTACTGCCTTTTGCTCAGTAAGAATGATGTTTTCAAGGCTCAAACATGTTTTAGCATGTATCAGTGTTTAATGTATTTTTTGGTGAATAATATTTCATTAGGTTCATGTAGCATACGGTAATACATAGTCTCTTTATTTTTATTAATTAATTTTCTTCAGCATAACTTTTTCCCCTCCCACTCTCCTCTCCTCCCATTCCTTCCCACCACCCCATCCCATCCTCCTCTTCTTGCTGTAGAAAATGGCAGGCCTCCCATGTATATCAGCCAGCCATGGCATATCAAGTTGCAGTAAGAGTAGGTACCTCCTCTCCTATTAAAGCCGGACCAGGCAACCCAGTAGGATAAAAGGAAGGTAATGGAGTCAGTTCCACTGTTAGATGTCTCGCAAGAAGAACAAGATTGCAAGTATAACATGAGTGCAGAGGACCTGGATCAGTCCCATGCAAGCTCTCGGGTTTGCAATTCAGTCTCCATGAGCCCCTATCAGCCCAAGTTAGTGGATTCTGTGGGTGTTTTTTTTTTTTTTTTTTTTGTTTGTTTGCTTGTTTGTTTGTTTTGGGGTGTGTGTGTGTGTGTGTGTGTGTGTGTGTGTGTGTGTGTGTGTGTGTGTGTTATCCTTGACCACTCTGGCTTTTATAAACAATTCTTCCTCCTCCTCTTCCACAGGATTCCCCAAAGTTTGCTTAATGTTTGGCTGTGTGAGTCTGCATCTGTTTACACCAGTTGCTGGGTGAAACTTCTCTCATGACAACTGGGATAGGCACCCATCTATGAGTACACCATTATGATTCATTTCATTGACTTTTTTTTTTGCCAGTCATGTTTGGTTCTACCATAGGTCTCTGGTCTATCCAACCTCTGGGTCCTGACCCTCCTGGCAGTGTCAGGGATGGGCTCCCTTCCATGTTATGGGTCTCAAGCTGGTCCACTTAGTAGTTGGTCACTCCCATAATTTCTGCACCACCTTTACCCCAGTGTATTTGTAGACAGGGCAAATAGTAGATCATAGATCATCTGGCTGGTTTGGGGTCCCAGTCCCTCTACTGTTAAGTCTTAGCTAGGTACAGGAGATGGCTAGTTCTGGCTCCATATCTCCCAACTAGGAGTCTTAGCTAGGGTCACCCTCATTGATTCCGGTGAGTTTCCATTGTACTAGGTTTCTAGCTCATCCCAGAGATGCCCCTGATTCCAGTTGTCTTTCTCAATACACTTTCTTTCCAACTTCCCCCTATCTGATTCCTCCTGTTCCCATGCTCATCTACTCATCTACACCCCACTGTTCACCTGTGATGTCTATTCTGTTTCCCCTTCACAATGAAATTTATGTGTCTGAGCCCTCAAGCCTTTCTTGTTACTTAACTTCTTTGGGTCTGTGGATTATAGCATGGTTACACTTTACTTAAAGTACATATTCTTTTATAACTGATGAATATTTGGATTGTTTCCTTTTTGAGCTAATGAAGAATGTCACGTCATTCCTGTATGAGGCTTGTAGAGGTGTCTGGTTAATTACATTATCTACTAACACTTTATTCTCAATGTATGTTTTAGGTTGGCCTTAAGCTTCTGATCTTCCTGCCATAGCCTCCCATGTTGGGGAATACAGGTGTACACCACCACACCCATCATCATACTAAAATTCTTGATATGTCTTTTTACCTTTGCAATTGAGGAATTTGTTTCAGTATGAAAATATTAGGATGTACTACTTCTTTAAAAAATTTATAGCTAGTCTTTTCAACAATATTCTACCCTTGAATATTACCACTGAGAAATTTTGAAACCATATATTTTTTGTAATTCTATGCCACTTCAGTTTAATAATTTTATTTTTTAATGTCCTAAGTGTTATTGTCTTTGAGGTATCAAAAATTTTGAATTCTTTTTTCTAGAATATAGCATAAATTTCTGTGTTATGTTTTTGTGTAAAATTAGTTAGTGAAATTTAAAAAATTATACCATATACTTTTATCATCTTTCCTCTCCCCCAATTCCACCCAGATTTTACCCATTCTTTCTACCCACCCAACTTCATGTTCTTTGTTGCTCTTAAAAACTCCTAACCCACCCAAAGGTGGAGTTGCATGCCTTTAATCCCAGCACTTGGGAGGCAGAGTCAAGTGGCTATCTGTGAATTCGAGGCCAGCTTGGTCTACTGAGAAAGTTCCAGGATAGCCAAAGCTACACAGAAAAACACTGTCTCAGCCCCCTCCCCTCAAAATAAAGAACAACACAAACCAAAATAACACACAAAATAGCACAAATTAAAAAACAAACGTGGGTCCATCTTATGTTGGCCAACTACTCCTGAGCAGGAGGCCTGCCCTGGACAGTGTTGAGATAAGCAGTTTCACTCCATTAAAGATAACCAATCTTTCCCCTCCTCCAGCAGCTCTCAATTGCTAAGAGCCTTTTGCTTAGGAATGAGACTTTGTGCCTACTTCCTTCTCTGTATCAGTGTTTTGTCAGCCTTGAACTCATGCAGGCTTTGTGCCTGCTGTCACAGTCTCTGTAAATTCATGTGTATATCAAATCTGTTGTATGTAAAAGATGCTTTTTCCTTAGTCATCCATGACCTTTGGCTCTTATAATCTTTCTTCTCCCACTTCCACATAGATCCCTGAACCTTGAGGGGAAGGTGTGATAAAGAAAGAACATTAAGTGCTGAGTGCTTCAAAGTCTTTAATTCTTGGCACATCACCCAATTATGGATCACTGTTTTAATTACCATCTACTGCAAGAAGCTTCTCTAATGACAACTGAGTGATGCACTGATTTTTGCATATAGTAGGATGTCATTATGGGTTGTTCTTTGCTATTTTCATTTAGCAGAATAATGGGAACAGGATTTCTCAAGTTCTTGAATTCATTTTTAAAGTCAGATATAGGTTCCATCTCATGGAACAAGCCTTAAACACAATCAAACAAGTGCCAAAATTATCTTTTTAACCCACTTGATACCCATGTTTTAAATTTCATTTATTTGATTTTTAAACATTTTTGTTTATTGCCTAGATATCTATTTTTCAATGTCTATTTATCACTAGTGTTTCTAAAGGTTAGAAATCTTCAAACTGTAAAGATAGCCTTGACATAGGCACACATGTCCAGTACAGGCCATTAATGCATTCTATTTGTATTAATAGCTTGGTATCTATGGAAAACTTCCACCACATAATCTACTCATGTAGCCCTTGTAACATCAACTGAGCATCTGGAAGGATGACATGGTTGAAGTCAGGTTTGTTGCATGTTGCTCAGAATGGGATGGAGAAAATAAGACACATTCTCATGAAGTGTAATCTACTGGGTTTTATGAGTCTAAATGACTTAAGGACTGATCACTTGATTTTTCTTCTACATAGAGGCATAAAATGCATGGTAAAGTCTGGGGAGTGCATGGGAAATCAACTAAAACCAGAGGAAGACTTAAGACAAGCAACACATATTCAAAGTGATTGTTTTATAGCTGTTTATTGTGATACTGTATCCACAGTGGGGATGTCAGATTTGGGAATGTCTCTAAAAACAGAGTTAAGACAGAATGCCTAAGTCTCAAGATACCACAGACATTTGAATTTAGGACAGCTGTATTTTATTCAAAGATACTTTGCAACTTCAGTTGTTTTAGTCTTGTCAGAGAAGTCTCAGCTGACTCATCATCTTCAATCCTTTCCATTCTTCCATGTTTCCAAGTTTAAGCACAGATTAATCTATTTGTCTGTTAGAAAGTAAGACTGAGATTTATAGGAGCTGAGACTAGTAGGAATGCTTGGGTGTGTTATCAGCCCAAGATATTTCAAATATAGGATTTTTAAAGACTCTAAAAATGTTTTTTTAGAAAGCATTTCCTTCTTGAAAATCCCATGTGATCCCTAGGAAATGAAACAAAAGGACACTGTTGAACTTTTGATTTGTTTATCCAAAATTTCCAAAGCAAATTAAAGTTCTCCATTTCTCCCCATGCTACACAGAGCAGCAGGGTAGGCAGGCAGGGCGAATAGGAAGTCAGCACCCTTAGGGAGAACAGCATGCAGGATAGGCTCATAAAACAGGCTGCCTGCCATATGTGGTCATCTGGCAACCCCACAGAATCAGTCACACAAAGACAAGCACCTTTGATCTACTTGAAAGGCTGGAGATGTGAAATACAAACTTGAGTGACCTTTTCTCTTTTCAGCCTCAGTGGCTCCCTAGTCCCTTTAATGTCACCTTTTTCTCTAAACTTCCATCTGGCTTCTGACAAATCCATGTGGTCTTTGTGATTTCACTATCTCCATTCTTGTCTGTTAAGCAGGATCAGAGGATGCATTGCCATTTTTTGTAAACATGGTTCTGCAAACTGACTTTAAAAAGGCTACTAGAGAGACAGATATAGCTTTTAAAAGAAAAGGAAAGACAGTTGTTGAAAGCTGTGAAAATATTGGAAAAAATATACATTTTCTGTACATATAGTTCCAAATTTAAATGCATGAGAACATACACATTTTAAATTAAATATCAGTCCCACTTTATTTGCAAAAATTTAGTAGCTTGTACACACATCTTTGGCCTTAATATTTATGTCTAAAATAAAATATGAAAAACACTCAACATACTTAAATAATTTTATCCAACATTTAAAATAGAGATGTTGTAAGGAGTAGCAGTATATGCCTGAAGTCACAGCTAGTCAGAACAGTGAGGTCAGAATGCTGGGTTCAAGACCAGCTATGTTATGGGCAACATAACATGATCCTACCTTCAGTAAAAGCAATCAGTTGGAGATGTTAAAGTTTGCAGTAATCAGACTTAAAATTGATGTCTTAATCAAAATGTATTAATATAAAACAATATCTAAATTTGCATATATTTGTTTCAAGAGGTATTTCTGTATTAATGATATACATATTTTTATATTAGACAATTATACCTAATTATCTATGGCAGTTTATGCCACATTATACCCTATTAACTGCTAGGAGTTTAGCACTTCACTTTTAACTGGAATATTAAAAACATGTGCTCATTCATTAGCATGAAAAAGATAAAAGTAGCTGACAAGAAGACAATAGAAATGCTATAAAATCAAATTCTGACTTTATACAACTTAAAAACAGTCCTTAAGAACACAGAACCAATGTCAGCATTGGCCCTCTTCCAACTGTTTAAATCTTATTTAAATAAACAAATAGACAGCTTAAGTTTCTTTTCAACTTAAAGTGACAGCTGAAGCAGTTATTTTTAAAAATCAATGTGACTCATTTTGCATGAGCATTTTTATAACAGAAAGCTTCCAAATGATTGCTTTTCAGGGTTGTTCCCTCTTTTTACAACAGAAAGCATTGCTCTTATTTAATGTTTAGCTAAATGAAAGTGCTAACCTTCCGACAGCATGGCGGGCTTTATTTACCTTACACAGACATGTGAGTTACTCAGTCATGACCATGTGGATATAAAAGACAATTATTGAACCTCTTGAATTGTATTCTTTTCCATATAGTATCAGGTAAAATTGGCTTTCTTTTGCCATAAAAATAACTTGTACTTTCTTTCTTTACTCCTCTTATTTCTCCATCCCTGGGCCAGAACTGTTAATTTTATTGTCTGAGGAGTTTTCCCTATTCCAGAAAGTCATCAGGTTGAAATTAGATAATGGGTAGCCTGCTTAGAATAGTTTCTTCCATTTAGCAGCGTGCATTTCAGATAGCTTCATTTTTTTTTTTTTTTTTTTTTTTGTGGCTTGGTAGCTGATTTCTTTTTGATGTTAAGAAGTATCACATCATTTGCATGGACCACTGATTATTTATTTATTTATCTTCTAAATTATACCTGGGCTAAATTCATGTTTTCACAATTATAGTTAAAGTTGCCACTATTCATTCAGGGTATTGTGCAGACAGTTTGATGAATGTTACAGAGATCCATGAGTTCAGTTGTAGGCTACAGTTGATAAGAAATCATCTTCCTAAGTGAATATGCTGTTTCACACCACCCAACAGTGAACAAGGAATGAGACTTCTTAATGTTCAGGGCTTATGCCTTCTTATGCTTTATGTTATTAGCAGCCATTTTCCAAACATTTTAAAAAAAAAGATGATGGTATTAATTATGAGAATGATTGTTGTCTTAGTTACTTTTCTGTTTCTGTGATAAAACACCATGACCAAGTCAATATGTAGAAGTAAGGGTTATATTGGGCCTACAATTCTAGAGGGATAAGAGTCTAGCACCATCCAGCTGGGAAGCCTGACAACAAGCAGGTGGTAGGAATAGCTGAGAGTTCACATCTCCAACTTCAAGTAGGAAACAGAGAGCAAACTGTCTTTGAACTCTTAGAGCTTGCCCCAAGTATACAATTCCTTCAGCAAGATCACAACTCTTAGGTCTACCTAAAGAGCCCCAGGAACCCTAGGACTATGTATTCAATGTAAGAGACCATGAAGGCCATCTATTTTTCAAACTAAAATTGTGCTAAATTTTTTGTGAACTAGCTCACAGGACTTAGAAAAGAGTATTTATATTTAAGTATTACAAATAATTAATATACAAGCAGTCAGTATTAATAAGATTAAAGGCTTGAGATTTTCTTGACACATTTACCAAATGAAATGCTAATAGTAACAATATGCAGAGTCACTACAGGATAATGTGTACATAGGCTGTCTCTCATCACTCACAATAGTCATTTATACACTGAATTCTTTAGTGTTTGTTTCATCATATTCCATGATTCCACAATGCCACACCATATACTTTATGTCATGGTAAAGATACTAAATAACTATGAAAGTGTACTCCTCTAGTGTACTTCATATCAGTCCCCAGGAGTATTTTGTTATTTTGTATTCAGTTAGTTGCACACTTAGGAGATCTGCAACTTAAGTAACTCACTGGCACTCATTTTTATACTTTTGTTCTCTAATGATTAAGAAAAGGAAAAACTATGTGTGTTAGGGCTTTCAAGAGAAAAACAACTCACAGAATATTTATATGAGTATATATGTATATATATGAAGGGAGATATAATGTTTTATAGGCTGTGATCCAGTTAGTCCAATAATGGCTGTCTACCAACAGAACTTCCAAGAATCCAGCAGTTGATTAGTACACAATGCTGATTGTCTTCATTGGTCTTCAATATATGCCAGAATCATGAAGAAGTTAGCTGTAATGCTGATGAAGAAATGGCCTTGCCAGTGAGAGCAAAAGAAAGCAGACATGAGAAAAAATTTCCTTCTTTCATGTCTTTTATATAGGCTGCCAGCAGAAGGTGTGGCCCAGATTAAAGATGGATCTTCCCACTTTGAAAAATCTGGATTAATGCTGTCAACTTGTAATATCTAGATTAAGTGTGAGTCTTCCCATTTCAAATTACTTCATTAAAAAATGTCCCTCATAGTTGTATGCGGCGAGCTCCTTGACCAGCGAGGAAGAACGACCACCACTCGAGGATTCTTCTCAGATCACACTTTATTGGAGCGCCTCTTGATTAAGGGAGAGCAGGAGGTGAGGGGCCCCGAGAGTCAAAATGCAGCTGCTTATATGGGGAATCAAGCAAACATGCCGTACTGTGATTGGGTCCCGCCAGAATGCAAGCACAGGGAGCCACGGGATAGGCTGAGGACATAGAGCCAATTACCAAATACGCGCATGCGCAGGCCTCGGGACATGTAGTCCTAGGAGCATAGCCAAATATGGAGTTGTTTACAGCTGGGCTACCAGGAAGTCGGCGCCATCTTAGAATGGCAGCTCCCTACAGTTGTACCCAGCTGCTTGGGTTTTAATTAAATTAATATGTAGTCAAGTTAACAATCAAGAATAGTCATCACAAATCCATCCCTTGTTAACTTGGCAAACTATCATATCCCCTTATATCATGTTTAATTTCCAAATGAAAGCAATAACCAAGTAATAATTATGCCTAACATGATATAACTGTAACTCCTATAAATGCAAAAACATTACAAATTTCAGGATAGATGACAAAATCCTCTGAGAGATTCTTTTGATAGCTCAAAACTTAAATATTAAACATAATAACCACTGGTATTCTTTTAACTGATGTTACATTACATGTTAAAGAAATCAAAGAAAAAAGCACAAATATCAAATATAACCCCATTCTTCACGAAATATGAAAGAAACACTCATGTCAATTATAATCTTCATTTCTACAACTAGTCAAATGACCTTAGCTATTATTTTTAAACACCTTCCTCTACTAATCATTCTGTATTTCTTCCAACCTCAGCAAGCATTTCAACAGGTCTTGGTTCTTTTCCTGGAGGAGTAACCCATACCTTCATTCATGAAGAGTATGTACCCTTTATCCTCCTGCCTGGATTAGGTTGTTGTAGTTTTCCATTGATTTTAATCACAGGACATGGTAGCCCCAAGAGATTCCCCGAAGGATCTCTGGCACTACTCAGGGGAACCTGGTTGTCCCTTAATTCAAAGGGTTCTGGTTCTGCAAACTGGCTCAAGTCTGAAAATTGCTTCAGAAGCAGAGCTTCCATTTTGCCATTGTTCAATGTAGCTTTTCTTTCATTTGTTTGAGAATGTTTCTACTTTACAGATCAAATAAAAATTCAGAAGGCTTCTTATCTATTTCATGTTGGAACAACGTGGTTGATTAGCCAGCACCAAATGCCCATACAAATCATGCTACCATAAAATTCACTTTGCCTGTGCTGTCCATTACAGGTCACACCATCACAAACATGACTTTGTTTATGCTGCCCATTAAAATAACTATGATTACTGTGCCTTTGGCAATTCTGTGCTGGTATCTGGCCTCTGCTACTTTAAGGCCCAATTAAACTCATCTCATTTAATTCATCCAACTAAGCAGCAATATCTCCAACTCTAAGGTCTGGCACAAGAAAAGAATGACAATAAAGCTCCTCAAATGTGCTGGCATCCTTCTCACCATATTGGGTCTTATAGAATTAGTAAAGGGCATATCTTTTGAGCTTTCCCATAGTGGAGGATTAGGTTTTTCACAGCATACCCACTCTAGCTTTTGCAATTTCCTTGAGCCTTATAATCCCTTTATCAACACTAAGCCAAGGGATATCAGGCATCTCCAACCCCCTTTTTTTTTTTTTTTTTTTTTTTTTCTTTTTAGTTTTTCGAGACAGGGTTTCTCTGTGTAGCTTTGTGTCTTTCCTGGAACTCACTACGTACTCCAGGCTGGTCTCGAACTCACAGAGATCTGCCTGGCTCTGCCTCCTGAGTGCTGGGATTAAAGGCTTGTGCCACCACCGCCTGGCTTTCCAACTCCTTTTTAGTAGCCTGTAGACAAATTTCTAAATGGTCTTATTAAATAAAAAACACAGAGCCAAAAATAGGGGTGAAAACCTTAGAGAGATCAGGTAAATAGGAAAAGCCACCAGCCAACTTCACCTCACCAACTCTGTAGCTTCCAAATGCAAGTTACTTCCTGTCCACCCACGCCTTTATTGCCTTGCTGGTCTGCCATCTGATTTGCTCTCTTATCTAGCTGCATCACTTCTCTTCTTGGCCAGCTCTGTCACTTCATGTCTGTACATGCTTCCAGAACTCTATGGTTGATACTGGGATTAAAAGCATGTGTTACCACGCTTGGCTGTTTCTTAGTGCGACCTTGAACACACAAAGATCCTGCCTGTTAAGTGATAGGCTTAAGGGCATGTGCTACCAACTGCCTAACTTCTTTGTTTACTTAAAATGGCTTGCTATTTCCTCTGATCTCCAGGAAAACTATTTATTAAAGCACAAATAAAATATCACATTTCACCACAAATAAAATATCACCACAGTAGCCATTTTTGACAAATGCTTCAGCCAAACGTTCAAACAAAGTTTGACATTTTTCAATTGTTCATTTTTCCATATTAAACCTAGAATCTCTCTACTAAAGAGGCTCATAACTATGAAATCAGCCTGATCCAGTTTAATGTTCTTATACCATTATCCTACATCCTTAAAATCCATTCCAACACACATTCCCTAATCTTCTGCTTGAATGAATTAACAAACTCACTAAGCATTTTAGCAGTGTATCACACCTCCTCTTAGACTATGGTTTTTTTCTTGCTTATAGGAGCCTAGTTAGCTTTTAGTCTGATTATAGTTTTAGAGACTATTGGTGAACCCTGAGGGATTGTCTTGCCTAGCATCTCCTTCAGGGAAAGTCGCTAGTAGTTTAGCAAACAATGAAGCATTAATTTCCTCAGACAAAGGCCAAAAAGGTAATATTTCAGGGGTTTGGGATGGGAGTACATCTTTTGCTGAAGGTAGAGAGATTACTTCTTCAGGAGAGATAAACCCTTGAGAATCTGAGGATTCAAAGTTCTCACCATCAATAGGGTCCTACCACATATCTCCATCTCAAGTTATACTCAGATTGAGCTGTCTATTCCACACAGGGTAGTATAGAGTATTATAACAAAATTGTTCTGAGTCTCTTGAGCTTTAAACTGTCTTGAAGTAAAATTAATGATGGGTCTATTAAATATCTAGTGAACTGTAATGTATGAAGCAATTAAGTAAGCTACACATAATCTAGGTATTCAGCATATTGACCGGAGTGTGTGAGTTCTCCAATACTAAAGAGTTACTTGATTTTTAAATTATTATTTCAAATGTGTAGATTTTTCATATCTATTCTTAAAAGAGTTATTGATTGCAGGTAGAAAAATCTACATCTTACAAGAAATATGTCTAATAAATCCTAATATATAAGGAAAAGTTGAGCTGTCTCAATAATATTGAAAATGAAGAAAATTTAATTCAGGTATGCTATAAAGGAGGTGAGGTGGGTGGTATTTAGGAGACACTGTAAAATAATCTATAAATTGTACAAGCAAGAACTTCATTCAGCTTCTTCTGAAGGGGTAAAGAAAAGAGTTAATTAGGCCGAGCCAAGCAACCCTGCATAAGCCCCAGGTTGCAAACAGCCAACTCATGCACTGAGCACAGGACCCGGTCCCACTGCCTGGATGCCGCTCAAACAGATCAAGCCAATCAACTGTCTCACCTATTCAGAGAGCCTGATCCAGTTGGGGGCCCCTCAGCCTTTGGTTCATAGTTCATGTGTTTCCATTGGTTTGGCTATTTGTCCCTGTGCTTTATCCAACTTTGGTCTCAACAATTCTTGTTCATATAAACCCTCCTCTTTCTAGCTAATTGGACTCCCAGAGCTCCACCCTGGGCCTAGCCATGGATCTCTGCATCCAGTTCCCTCAGTCATTGGATGGGGTTTCTAGCACAACACTGCCTGGACTGAGTCTACCAGGTTGATCTCAGTCCTTGGGGGAGGCTTTGCCCTGGAGGAGGTGGGAATGGAGGTTAGGCTGGGGGGAAAGGAACAGGGGCGGGAGGGGGGAGAACAAGGGAATCCGTGGCTGATATGTAGAAGTGAATTGTAGTGTAAAATAAAATTAAATTAAATTTAAAAAATGAATAATTTTTTTTAAAGAGTTAACTAGGGAACCAACTACTTTGAGGGATGGGGTTGGTCTGGAGTGTGATGATGTACTCAGTGACTCTCCACTGGCCAAAAGCTAAGTTTCCTTTTCCCAGCAGGTACCATTTGGAAATAGTTCTTTCTTGAGTGTGGAGTGGGCAAAGCTTTTTATCTACTTCCCCAATTCTCCTTTCAATCCCAGGATTTTGCCTGGTTTGAATCTGTGCAAAGTTGTGCATGTTACCATTGTCATAGTCTCTGTGAAACATTTTTTTTTTTTTTTTTTTTTTTTTAGTATATCAACCTGAAACACAAAAGATGCTGTTTCATTGTCTGTTTCAATTTTGGGTTTTTGTTTTTGTTTTACTTTGTTTTTGTCTTTGAGAGAAGGAGCGTGAAGCATGAAGTTGGGTGAGTCAGGTGATGGGTAAGGCTCTGGGGAAATTGGGGGAGAGGAAAAATGATCAAAACATATTGCGTGGAAGTAATTTAAATAAAAATAAAAGATGCCTTTGGACTGATAATTTCAGGGTTTTCCAGGTAGAAAACAAATTATAGAGGAAAATCAGGCTGTGGAAAGAGAAAGACATGAACCTGATGGAATTAAACTTTAGTAGGTCTCTGGAGACCCAGCAACAGGAATCAGTCTCTATGCGCAACAGGAGCAAATACAGCATGACCAGTCTGCTGGGGTACTGCTGATCTCCTGGGTCCTACATGAGTTCTGACACACTGTTGACCTCATTTCTGTTTTCAACTCCATTCTCACCATTTCAATAAGTAAAACAAATGACTCTGATGCACATAAGATGGCTCTTTGGGGTTTAAAATCTGATGCGTTTAGACTTAAAATTCATTATTATTTCTGCCTCATTTCTGCATTTAGGTAATTGTGGGATTTTTGCAGGCCCTCAGCATTTCAGTGATATTAAAAAAAGAAATGTCAAAATGATAAAAATGTTGTCTAAATAATTCAATTATCAGAGTAATACAAGACGCGTTTCAGTAATTTATTCTGTAAATGTAAAAATGTCACTGAATTGGAAGCATATTATATGCTCTGTGCTATTGATATGCCAATAACCTTCAGAGATAGTTTGGCTCCAGCCTCCTTGTTTCTATTGCTTTCCCACAGATACTTAAAAGTTTCCTGCCTCCATCTGTTCAGTGGGTATTATCATTTGATACATAGAAAGAAGGTTTAAAAATTGCAACTAGTAGGTCTCTTCAGACTTTAAGTGTTTGATCTTTAAATTGAGTTTTTATTCCAATAAACTGCTCTTTCATGATCATAACACATTTGGTCAAATTACATATATATATAATAAAATGTTCCATGATACACTTCCCAGAGTAATCTCACCAGTTAAGATAATGGAGTGCTTTTTAGATTTGGTCTGAAAATTTATTCTTGGGTATCATTAATATATTGGCAATTTTATGCAGTATCTCATTATATTTTGAATATAATGTTGGCTATGGGAACTAAACCATAAGATATATTTAATCACTTACAAGGAATCCCCTAAATTAAAATACACATAATAGGCCCTGCCCAATACACACATGTAAGATAGTATTCACCCATAATATCATGTTAACAAAACTGAGATACTAACAATCCTAATTAATGTCTTATCTTAATGATATCAGATTAAGATACTGATATAAAGGATGAAATTGAATAAAATTTATCAAAGCATATAAGCATCAAAAACATAATAATGAAAGTGGTAGTGAGTCCCATATCTAGAATAAGGAAGACTATGAAAGCAAACATGAACATGTTCATAAAATCAAAAAATAAGACATGTATGAGGGTCTATAGTTGGACCTTTTCATCTGGACTACTGGTTACCTAGTAATGACACAGAGACTTATTAATTGTAAAAGCTCAGTCAATAGCTTACACTTGTTTCTAACTAGGTTTTATTACATATATTAACCTATTTCTATTCATCTACATGTTATCTCATTACTTACGGCTTTTTCCTCTCCTCCTGCATGTCTGTTCTCTCTGCATCTGCTGGCAACTTCACCTTTCTTCTTCCCAGAACTCTATGTTTGAAGAAGTCTCACAACTCTTCCTGAGTAGCTATTGGCCATTCAGCTCTTTATTAAGTCAATCACAGTGACATGTCTTCACACAGTGTAAAGGAATATTCCTCAACAAGGGTGACTAGAGTGTCCTGGTTGACCTGTGTGCACCTTCCGTTTGTCAGTAACAATCAGAAAAAAAATGGAACAGTTGTCCTCACTTTTGACATCTCCTATTTGGTCTTCTTGGTTGTTGCAACAAAATAAAAAAAGCTGGGTACCTGAAGCAACAGAAATTTATTTATTACAAATTTGGACACTGGTGAGTCAAGATCAAAATTGTGGAAAGGTAGATTTCACTGTAAGGCCTCTTCTTTGGGGTTATAGATGATCATTATCTCAGTTCTTTACCAAACAGCTCTGCAATCATGGTATACAGAAAGAACAAGCTTTTTGTCATTTTTAATAGGGATATTCACCCATCATAAAGACCTCACCCTCTTCATATCATTGTGTTCCAAAGTTGATGTCACAATGAATATCAAAGTGGGGGCTAGTGCTTCAGCCTATGAACTTCAGGGGTTCCTTCTTGGCAACCTTCTGACAACTACTTAGTTTAAACCTGTGCCATGGTCCATGTGGGAAGGCTAACATACATAACAATTTCTCATGATTATGACAAGTCAGAATTTCGGGTCAGTGAGGGAAAAGCTGATAGGTTACTGGTATATGGATGTAGGATTACAGGATATAGGAGAACACCAAATAACATGCTATACAGTTCATCTGAGGCAGAAGAAGGTCATGAAGACAGGACTGCCAAGAGGCAAAGTAGACAAAAGGAGATAGCATAGGAGTACAGAGAGAAGTCTCTAATGCCTTAGGAAAATTACCATGGTCATGTTTTAGGCAGAAGATAGAATGTACTTTCCATGGTCCATTGCTCCAGGCCTATGCTTGGTTTGCCACTTGGACCCTATAACACAGAAAGAATGTTTAGATAAAAATTTAATCTTTATGACAATTCTACATTTTCAAAATAAGCATATATGAATTGGCCTTGTAATTAGAGGAAATGTCTCACTTTATTTTCTCTAAATATGTGTAACTCTGGCAGACTGTTGGAAGGAAGGCTCTGGATGGCAGGGCTCAGGTCAGAGCACTGAGCAAGCAGGCCCTTGGTGGGTACTATGGCTTACTAACTACTTATTTTACTAAGATGTCATTTGGCTAATGCATCTGATAAATCTCAGTAAATCTTAAATTGACAACAATTCATTCTTTCATTCACAATCTAACTTTGCTTAGTTACAAAAGATGGCTTTGCTAAACTGCCACTCACATGCATCTCACGGCCATTAGCTATCAGACTTTGCTATAGTTTCTGCATCTCATAGAAAAAAATATACAGAAAGTACACTCATATTAGTTATATACTACACTAGCTATAATTTGTGTGCATAATTCCATATTCTTCATGTGTAGGTGAGAAAGAGATTTATGTGCATATAGGTGACAGAGTCATCATCACAAAATGGGAAGTACACATCTTGCCATGTCATATCTTTTTATTTCAACATCTCTCTCTAGAGTTGCTTTTCTATGAACCAAGGAGCTATGGAAAGGCAGATCTATAATAACAACAAAAGTAATCAAAAAATATGCTTCTATGTTTTAATAAATGTAATCTGAAAAAAAATTTGATTAGATAAAATATAGATAGTGTATGAACAAAGGGTCTGTTGGAACAAAGTGAGTTTCAGATAGTTTGGGGCTTTTCTGTGAACTCATTATATTTTATAAATAGACTGTATTTAAAATAATTGTTAATGCTTGACAGTTCTGGTTACAGTTTTTTTTTTAAGTTTTTGGGTTTTCAAGACAGGGTTTCTTTGTGTAATTTTGTTGCCTGTCTGTCCTGGAGCTCGCTCTGTAGACCAGGCTGTCCTCAAACTCACAGGGATCTGGCTCTGCCTCGCGGGTGCTGGGATTAAAGGCATGCACCACCACCACCTGGCTAGCTACAGTTCTTGACAGCTATTTCTTTGCCATAAGAAACATTTTTTTAAAAATAAAACAGTATTTCCTTAGACAGAAGCATTTATGGATGTGTTTCAAGGAAGATCCTGTCATTGGCCTTGTGAAAAAAAAGGTTTACTGCTGCCAACTTCCAAGGCTATGTCAGAGGAAAGTCTTCAAACAAATTCCTTTGGTTGAAGTTAAGTTCTAATCACACAGCTTTGAGGCTGTAGCAGAAAATTCTATCACTTTTTAATCCTAGAATTCTAGTCTTGAAATAGTGGCTCATGTTCTTACTTAAATTTAAATTAATTAAAAATGACGTAAACTTAACAAGATTTAGTAATTCTGGCCACATATCTAATAACATGTGTAGCTCGTGGTGACCACGTCAAGCAGGGAAGATTCAAAGCATTCCATCAGCACTGTTACCCTGAAATAACAGGGAGACTCAAGAGACAAAGAACCCTATCAGGGCAAATATGCACAGTAGGTAAGGAGAGGCTACTGTTAGGTAATTCCTTTTTCTCTATCTATGAACAAGTAATTAAAATATATCAAAGCAAAAAGCATTGGATTTTCTCCTTAATGGTTAGAAGGGGAGCCAGCTCATTGAAGACTTGTATTTATTATTTGTATGTTAAAAATAACCAAAAGAAAGTGGTTCTATTTGGTGTATCAGTCAAATACAATGCAATTCAAAATACAGTGCATAAACTGCAAATTATGCCTGTTCCTTTTCTGCCTCCTCTCCCACATTTGTTGCTGTTGTAATAATCCATTCTCTCTCTCTCTCTCTCTCTCTCTCTCTCTCTCTCTCTCTCTCTCTCTCTCTCTCTCTCTTCTCTCTCTCTCCTTTACAAGCTAACAAGTTTGATGTGGCTCTGTGTCTTATTCCCTTCCAGGCTTGCAGCTGTTTTGGCAACAGAAGAAAAAAAATCCCCATAACAAATCAAATAAAAGCTCTTTCTGTGAAGAGGAATTGAAAACAGCAGGCCTCAAAGAGGACTGCACATGAGATGCCTTGTTCTGGCTTTCAACACAACTCAAATCAGAAACACATTACCATAATCTGAAACAGCCCACTGCTAACACAAGACAGATGGTAGGTAATAACCCATGCATCATTAATAAATAAATTCCAGCATTAAAGGCTTTACAAAGTATGACAACATTATCTGGGCACAATTACTGCCCCTCTCCCACCCCAGCATCATTTCAGTGTGTTATGGACTGTGCTAGGTTTATTTTTATCTTTTTTTCACTTCGACTCCACAGATCTAAAGGAAGTTTAAATATGACACACGTTCTAACCAGATGAAACCTATCTCAGTGTACAAGAGAGGTCAAAAACTCCATAAGGAAAAAAGAAAATAGCTGCCAGAGTTTAAGAGCTCACATGTTCTGCGGTTGGATCGGCCCACAGAGATTTACTGTGCTGCCCTCCATGGGCTGGCCTCACCCTCTCCAGTATGCCTCAGCCTGTATCACACTGCACATTTTACCCAAGAATCTTGGCATCACATTTGCCATGAAGCTGAGAGATGTATGTGTAATTTCTCAGTTTTCTTTTTGCGAGCAGTGCCATCTGTGTCTTCCCCCCTGGTTCCCCTCACTACATGGGAAAGCAAACAACCTCTGATTAGATTCAAAAAGTAAAAGAGAGAAATTTAATACCATAAATGTTGGAAAGTAAAATAAAAGAAGAGAAAGACATTACAGACATCTAAAGATATGGACTGCATTATTTGTTCAAGGGATGTGGAATTATCTTACCCTACCAGGATGAGGGGAGCACAGAGGTACTGGAGAGGACTGTGAAGGGGTCTTAGGATGTTCTCTAGGATTTCCCAGGGTACGGCTGTGATTCTGCAATGTCTAGATAGCTACTCTCCCTGCACACCATCCTAAATCAAAATAGAGCTTGGGAACAACCACAAATTAGGTACAAATACAGTATTTAGTAAAACAAATACAAAGTTTAACTTTCCTTTATAGCAGTTATTAACTTGTTCAAATGATGGTTTTGATGAAAAAGAGAAAATATATTGAACTAATTCCTTTGACATGTAAAGACCTAAGGACAGACACAGTATATCATAAATAGGCTAATCTCAGTTCATGTGACAACCAATGAGTATATCCTAAGATATCATCCAAAGTCTCAAAGGGCAGATCCTCTGGAAGGCTTTCTCAGTCCTTGAATTTAAATTAGTTTTTCTTTGACCTGGGTCTTTGGGAAGAAAGAAAGAAGAAAAGAAGGAAATGAAGAAGAAGGAGACAGAAGGAAAGAGACAGAAAAGGGGAGCATAGGGAAGAAGGGGAAGAAGGAAGGGGGAACCTGTTCCTGACAAGCAGCCCTTACATCTTGGCACACAGAGACTCCCCTTTCTGGTATAGTCCATAAAGTCTGATATGCAAGACTTCCTTGATGAGCATGTTAATCAAGACCCTCCTTTTCCTCAAACTAAATCAATATTTTTATGTGTACATGTGTATCTACTTTCTCTTAATTGACTGTTTATCTTGTTTCCTGTACTACATTGTGAGATTCCTGAGGGTACAAACCGTGTCTAATTGACGAACTAAATTCTTCTTAGCACCCGACACAGAACACCGCACTCAGGCTAAATGGAATCACCACTCCAAGAGATGCCAGAATGGCTGGCAGGACAGCTTTAGCTGGGTCTATGAGTTCCAGGCGAGTCTGTTCCAAAGCAGCTTTTCTTTGAGCTCTTTCCAGCTTTCTCTGGGAACAGCTGCTGAGGGATGGTCAGGAGGAGGAGAGTTAAGCTCTAATTGGTTCCTAAGGTCTGCAATTTCCTTCTCGATGGGTACATGATGGAGGGAAATTCTAAATAAATCCTGGTTCTGAATCAGTAGATAGAGAAGAAATCATAAGATCATATTGATTAACAGACATTCTGAAAACAGATGTAAAGTAAGGGTCATTTCTACAAACCTTGGTGTGCTTCTAACTTCAGAGTTTATGACATCACATTTGATGGTTTTTCTCTTTTCTCTTAGGTGAATTCCTGCTTGGAAAAATTTATTAAGCTATCATTCTATCATTGTTATCATTTAGGCCAAGTAAACAATTAATAAACTTTTATTTTCTCATCTTATAGTATAGGTTACAGATTGAAAGTTTTAAACCAGATTTTATCAGTATCTCTGGAGTTTCAAGTTCAGAAACCAAACCCAAGGTCTGCAACTGCTAAAACTGTATAAAGAAAAACCTGCATACAGTCATCTGGCTACATATATGCATTTCTTACTTGTGAATTCAAACAACTACAGATGGAAATGCTTATGAAGAAGTATGTTTGTTTTGAGCATGCATAGGTTCCTATTTTCTTGTCATTCTTCCATAAACCATACAATATAATATCTATGTACAGTGTGTTAGTGTTATAAGAAATCTAGAGGTGATTAATGGCTACAGAAGGATGTCTATGTAGTGTATAGATCCATATGATTGTCATCCACGGTTTGCTGTTACTAATCATGAAGGGCAGCTATAGAGAGCTGCATAGCAGGGTATTGTCTCAATGATGTTTATACATTTTTACTTAGCAAAGGGAAAATATATAATATTTTTTATTTTTAGAATTATTTATTTTATTGTTTGTATGAGTGTTTTGCTTTGTATATGCATGTGTATCCCATGTGTACAGTGTCAGAGGATGTCTGAGGAGGTTGTTCCATCCTTTGGAACTGAAGTTACAGATGGTTGTGAACCACCATGTAGGTTCTGCAAACTGAACCTGGGTCCTCTGTAAGAACAGCAAATGCTTTTAACCGCTAAGTCAACTCTGCAGCCCTAGTTGCTGAAACAAATAGGTTAGCTTAAAATATTCCCCCATTAAATCAGATAAGGAAGCAAAGCACATATAGATGAGTACCTATGGACACAGGCCTTCTGTAGATCTGAACTTACTGAAATATGACTACACTCTTAAGACAGTACATCCCTAAAGGAATCAGGGGTGGGGTCCATTATCTTATTGAGAAATTTCTAGCCTCCAGTTAGTGTTTATTCACTTTTCCAGTATCTACTGTTAGAGAACATAGTTTTATTTAATATTTGTGAACTTTCTACTGCCTCATCTACTTGTAAATAAGAAAATCTTCTGCATCTCACAAAGTATTGAAGGACTGACTAAATCATGTTTTGAGGATGCTGAAACATTACTCGCATTAAGCATGACATGACAAAATTTAGCTACATTTTAGAAGTCACATCTTGGACTTGGGAGAAGAGTTGCATTTTTTCTTGTCATTTGCAAGCATAACATTTGGGATAAGACCAATATAGGAACATCATTTCTATATGACATGGTAAATGCTACCTGAATTTACATATGCAAAGTTTCCCAGAGTATCCAGTGTACAACCAGCTCTTTCTTATAGTAAGTGCTGAGTATATGTTGATGGAAACAAGAAAAAAGGTCCTGCATTTCATTGACAGTACCATTTAGTGAGAGATGGTAAAAGATGTGATTAATGTAAGAAATTAGAGCCAAATTCCAATTGCATATGAGTACCAGAGTAAAGGCAGTGTCAAGAAGATCAAGTTGTTCAGCTGTTTCTAAGTATTCAGGGCAGTCAGTCAGCTAACAACTTGTAAATGTTCCTTTAAATGGTGATGTGTTCATAATTATAGATCATTAAAGAGCTAATTGTAAAGAGTCTTGACTGTGGAAGCCATAATGCAGAGTACTGAAGAAGAAGAAGGGAAGAGAAAGATAGGACTGTACTGTTTCTACTGCACCAGGCTTTTACTATATGACAGCTGCAGGGGAGGATTCCACCCAGCATGTCAGTTCAGTGTCAGACTCCTAGGAGTAGCTAACACCATACTCTATATCTTACATAATGGGTCATGCATGAAAAGGTTTAAAATAATTCATGTTGAAATATTTGTTTTGTCAGACGACATTTATCATTTTGATGGTAGATAGACTTTTGAAGGATAATAGCCTTATAAACACTCCTTGCCAGTGCTTAAAAGAAGTGTATGATAAAGAAGGGGCACTCTGGCTCATTTCTAGTTAGTTAATGGGGTACAAAATTCATTTTCTAGTTTTTCCCCCACATCAGAAAGGACAAACTGATAATTTTATGATTTAAGTCATATTTGTGCCACAAATCAAGTGGGCCTGTTGAATAGCCTCAGAGAACCTTTAATCCCATGTATCTCATTTGATACCATCTGATGTGTAGAGTTCATGAGTTGTCTTTTCCAACTCTAATGGCATTATTCATGGTTGGCATCCAAATTCCTCTCAAAACCTGACCTACATCTCAGAATTTTCATTTGAGGAGTAAAAAGCATAGTGATCTAAATACATGTGTGAATGAAGCCATTTCAGGCTTTAAAGTTCCAAGTTGTGCTCCCAACAACTCTGGGTTTCCTTATGAAACCATGTTTACCCAAGAAAACCTGCAAGTAAGCTCCTGAGCCCTGGAATGACAGTGAGATGGTCTTTGGAAGGCATCAGGAAATTGTAGAGAGAGAAATAATGCAAGATCTGGTTCCTGGTAGAAACATTCCATCTGCTGACTGTGCGGATGTCAGTGCTGGGAAAGATAGACGGACTAACTCATCATTTCATCTTGCAAGGTTTCATGCTTTCTTATTCTTCATTTGAAGCTTCCTGAGCTGGAAAACAATGGAAATAAGAGGAGGAAAAAATCTGCTTCTCTGACTTTCCTTCTTCTAGCCCCAAAAGCTTTGTCGTTCACAACCCTTTAGGCAAAAATCTACAGATTTTCAGTCGCAGAATGATAAAAAAGAGTCATCTCATTTTTACCATGGCATGACTCATAATTCTTTAGTTAAATTTCACTTGTGATTTTTATTCTTTGTAGCAAAACACAAAAAACAACATTTGAGAATAGCAAGCATTCCATAGAATGATGTTAAAAATTGTTAGCAGTCAGCCAGCAAGAGGGCTCAATAGGTAAATGTTCTTGTTTCACAAACCTCACAACCTGAGTTTGACTCTCAAATCCCAGAGTGGAAGAAACAACCCACTCCTTTATGGCACTTTGTCATTGTTAACTGATTTCATGATCTGAGATGAAATCCATTTTCAATAAAAGGTAAATATTGCAGACCAAATTGATAATTGATAAATGATCAGTAATGAAAACCAATTAATTTAAAGTTCTAGCTTTTCTTTTTCCCTTTTAGAGGGCTATTAGTAGAGTCATACTCCCAGTGACTACTATCCCACTGTGTCTCTGGCTAGAGTTGTCCAGCAGCCTACCCATGAGCTAACAGAGCTTCCACTGGTAAGAACTCACCTTTCTTTCAGTTCCTCATCACTGCTGTACAAAATGTTGCTAGTTTTTGTTCATTCTCCTTTTGTTAAAACAAATGACTTACATATGGATCTGTTGCCAATCTCCCAACTTCCTGAGTGAATTATTTAGAGGTCATCTACAAAGAGAGAGAAGAGAGACAGGGAGAAGAGCTAGGGATGGATAGAGGGAGGGAGGGAGGGAGGGAGGGAGGGAGGGAGGAGAAGAAGAATGTACAGACGTACTGAGGGAAAGAAAGGAAAATAAAGACATAGACAAGCATCTGTGTTGCCAAAACATAGGAGACTATGGTGGGATTATTGAAGGGCTGGCTCTAGGAGGCCTGAGCATGATGAAAATGGTGTTGATAGGCTTTGCCCTTTACTTCCTCTCCCTCTCCCTCGCTAAAAACCATTAAGACTACATTCCTAAAGCTAGTCCCCAAGGTCTATTCCCTTATTTGGCCACTGATTCAATCCTGACAAAAAACACCAAGGTCCAACAATTGAAATTCATTATTTGGCTAACTCATCCAATCAGGATTGAGCACATCACCCTAGCACAGACTCCCCTTTTTTCTCCTCAAAAACACCTGCTTGCTTGCTTGTTACTGTCTGCCTTTAAAACACCACCACCACCACCACCCCACAACCCCACCCCTGCCCCATGCTTGCCCCTCTGGGGTAATAAATCTCCTTTATACCGAAAATTTAGTGTCTGGGTGTGTCCTGTACCAACTGGGGGTGGGGAGCAACCTCTCTTACAATCATAAGGTTGATGATGTTCAATGGTTTAGAAATCTCTGATGTGAGGCCTTTTAGATCATGTGAAAGCCTTCCTTTCCTTTCAAGAAAAATAGTTATTGTTTTACACCCTGAGGTGGATTTCTGATGCCCATCACAAAAAACATCTCTGATTTAGCTTTTCACAGATTTCTTTCCAGAATCTCTCACACTTGTCCTTCCCAATCACACCCCTAATGTATTCTCTGGGCTTATCCAGAGTGATCTTAGGTTTTATTAATTTATGTTTTGTGTATATGTAGGTTCATGTGTACATGAGCGCATGTTTGTGTTCAGGTGTGTATACATCTGTGTATAGAAACAAGAGAACATCAGGTGTGTTGTTCCATGGGAGAGCCATGGGCTCTCATTAGCCTGAGACTTCCCAATGTTTCTAGGCTGATTAACCATCAAGCCCAGAAATCTGCCCATCTCTGTCTTTACAGTCGTAATTACAAGGATTTACCATCATTCCTGGCTTTGTTAAATAAATTCTGATAATCAGACTGAGGTCCTCCCTTCATGCTTGTATGGCAAGACCTTTACTGACTGATTAGTAAAATATTTGCAATTGGGCTTAGTGTTTGCTTTCTACTGGAAATCAAATTAAATGAGCAAAGCCCTGATCTATATGGGCTTCTGCCTTACCTCTCATACTCTGTCTTCCTACCACAAACCCTTGCCATTGCAGGCACTACCACAACTTCCCACAGGCAACTGTGGCATCAACCACAGGGCATTTGCACTGATTTTCTATGTTGAATTCCTCCAGGTACTTTTAAATCCCACTCATTCTATGCGAAAAATTCTAAAAGGGGGTTGATTAAATTTATATGTACCTATGTTAGAGTTCAATAGATGTTGTTGAGTTCCTCCTTGAGAAGACTCCAACAATTAATGGGCAAAATATAAAGGTATTTATTTCCTAAAATATGTGGCACCATCAAGCGCTAAACATCTTACATGTTGCTGATCTGTCCTTTTAAGCTTTGTTATTTTCCATCAAAAAGCAGCACATTGCCCATTTTCATTTATCTTCTTTTGGCTTCTTATATGCTTTGTGTTCTGGCTTCCAGTAACCCACAAGAAGTATTCATTCCTTTTTTTTTTTTCTAGATGAACTTTTCTGTCTCACCTGCTGCCTTTCCACATTTTACTGCAGCTATGGCCTGATTGACTCATCAGAAAGGACCTTCTTTTTTCACTCAGGTCCAGTGTGCCTCACTGAAGGTTGTAGAGACTCTTTCTCAGTGACAGGGAAGTCAGGGTCCCTCTGAGGTACTCTCTGAGTTTGTCTGCACAATACTGTAAGAAATGCCTAATCTAGGCTTAGGTATGGATAGTCCATAATGGCCTGGGTGCTCTGCTGTGTCTTCTTCCTTGCTATTTTGGTAGGAATCAACTCCATCTGAGACAGATGTGGGAAGGTGATCACTCTCTGCTAGTGAGCAGCTCATCTTGACTTTCCACTTTTCACTGCCCGGAAATCTAACAATGACAGGAAATAGTGATAGTTACAGTGACTGTGTACAGTGTTACAGTGATCACCTCCTATGTGACAGGCATTTGTCCAAGTGCTTCATATATAATGTCCCATCATTCTTAATGGCATTCCAACACATGGAGCTTTCTTATAATTTCTACTTTAGAGATGAAAAATGTGGACTTCCAGAGCTAAAGAGCCTTTGAAAATTCTCACGAGTAAAGAAGGAGTTGAGACATGACTCAAGGTTGCAAACACCTGTGCACTGTGTTTTTTAACCATTATTTCTATGTTATCTGTGGGTAAATAAAATACAGGATTCTTTTAAAAAATATGTTTTGGGCATTACTACACACAGAAATCTCATGGCAGCATAGTTGAGGTTTAATGATTTGGGGTCCATCTCAACAATTCAGATTTCAAACCATCAATGCCCCTGTAGGCTCCAAAGTACTTGCAGAAATGAAGCATGCTTCCATCCATATAGTCCAAAGGAATGATTTGCTCAAGGCTTCCCCATTACAGAACATTATCAATTAATGGGTATTATGTGAGAAAAAGTATCACTTATCAAATAAAATAGGAAAGTTAATTTGATCAATTCATCATTCAATTTAATCAGTTGAAGGCTGCAGCTAAAGAAGATATGATCATGAGTCAGAGCCATAGGTGATGATTATGAGATGTCATCTAGAATGTGTTTGGAATCTCATCCCAACACATGATAATGACATAGTAAGTAATATCAAATGATTAATTTGAGTACAAATCATGCCATCTGAAGACTTCAGCTCATAACCTTAATGTACCATTACCATAATTAAGGTATCTTAGCCATTTGGCATTTTGTTGCCTTTCAGAGCTTAACTTTTCTTTCATTTTATTAGTAGTACAGTGTTGATTCATTTATGATAATCATCTTCCTTCAAATGGTTTGGTAATGGCTCAGGGGTAGAAAAATGACAAAGATGGAAACAGAAACAGAGAGAAATGGAGATCAGAGAGTAAAATTTATGTGTAAGCACTCCCAATAGAAATGAATCCTGTATGTTAGTTAAGATTTCCTAGCCACTGCAATAAAAAGTAAAAAGAATAGATGAGATTATTTTAAACATAAATTTTGTTTATTGAAATACATTTAAACTTCAACATGAAATCAAATAAAAACCTAATCATGAGAAATATTACTTGTTTTTTACTAAGCTTTCATGAACCAAAGTATATTTACTTTACCTTTATATCACACAGCAATTCAATTGCAAATTCAGGTCTTCCATCACTGAAGTCAAATTGTCACACTGTCCTTAACCACATTAGTTAATGGCCATCATGCTGCACAGAATAGTCATGAAGCATTTGTAAAATGAATCATGTTCTTTGATAATGGAAACACTGGAGTACTTTTATTAACTTTGAAAAGCATGCTACAATTCTTTGTGTTTTGTGATTTTTTTTTACCCAGGCTTGCTTTTTTTTAAGTAGGCAAGAAATGAATAAGAAATTTAAGTAAGCAAAAAAGAATAAGAAGCATAATGATTTTACACTGTTTCACAGAAGCCTCCAAACACAATAAATGTGAATATTCTGGGCACCCCTGGCATCCAAAGCAACAACTATCGACTATCCATTTCTGGCACGAAATCTGAATTCCAACAGTGAGGAGGGAGAAAAACTGCCTATCATTCATGGTCAAATGGTTACTTCCTATAGTTTCAGGGTCATACAGAACAGGATCTGCGACTTTACAAGATAATAAAACTAAAGCCAACAGATGTAGTATTTCTGGTCCTAATTGCAAATAGCCTCATTATCATTAATAAGGACCAAAGTGTTTTTAACTGCAAGAAAGAAAGTGAAATTAACCAATGCAGAAGTAGAGTTTAAGCTTTCGAGGAAACAATTGCAATTAAAACAGTTTAACAAAGCTTTGCTTGTTATCTATACACACCAGGCAGAAAAATGCCACAAAAATATCTGCCAACTTGAAGTCCCAACATCCTGAGTATCTCCTGCCTGTGTTAATCCAAGCTCCCATCTCTTCCATGAAAAACAACATTCAAAAACAATAGTGTTGCTTCAGGAATTTTCTGACCAACATCCAGAAAATACAGTTGAAATCTAGCTCACCATGTTACAGTTGAATTTTCTGGAGGTAATATTTCCAAAGCCTGTCTAATATTTAGAAGAACAGAGAAGTTAAATCGTAAACCAGATATGGTACCTGTTTTAGTGATCATGTATAGCCACAAAGAAGATATTGGTGGTGCCATTGAGCTTTTCACACAGCCATCCAGTGGTATCAAAGCCATCAACCCTTATTCTATGCTAATTTGTCCTTGATAAGAGAAATTGCAATCTTTAAGCTCAAATATGGAAGTAAAAGGCAATTACTGACCTAGAACAGCTAAGGAAACAAAATCCAAAAGATATTTATACCCTAGCTAGTGTTATTTTTGCTTACTTGCTTATGGACCCAGTGAAAGCAGAGGCCTTTAGTAAATGCTTGCCTTCAGCAGATAGTAGATGTTTAAAAGTAGACATTAAGGCTCTTGAAAATTCTCTTGGTGGTTCATACATCTAAAAGAGGGGTGAGAAAAGTACTGGAGAATATCAACCTAAAGAGCAAGAACAAGGAGCTTTGGAAGAAGAAATGAAAAAAGGAAGAGGAGGAGGAAGAAGAAGAGGAGGAGGAGATGAAGATGAAGATGAAGGAGAAGGAGAAGGAGAAGGAGAAGGAGAAGGAGAAGGAGAAGGAGAAGAAGAAGAAGAAGAAGAAGAAGAAGAAGAAGAAGAAGAAGAAGAAGAAGAAGAAGAAGAAGAAGAAGTAACTGCCTTAGAATTATGACCCGAGAGTAACCCCGAATGCAAAATGGTGGATATCAATGCAAAAACATTCTTACTACCTAGGAAGAAAGAAGGGTGAGGAGAAGAACCAGACTGGAAAAAGAACAAAGAGAGCAACTGCACGAACTTCCTCTGAACTGGACACCAGTAAAACTGGGAACAGCCCACCCAACTCACCAAGAACTTGCCTTGATACAATACCTGCCTCTAAAGTAATCCGTACCTCAAGACACCAGAAACATCCAGGGCCCCAGCAACAAAACAGAAACATGCAACAGGAGAAAGAGAAAGGAGGCAAAGGGGCTAGTGATTGTGATGTACTTGTTGTAGGTTGTTTTAAATCCAGAGTTCCTGGCTTTTCCAACATAATAAAAGTAACACAGCAAGAAGCCCAGAGCTCCCTCCTCCATCCCCATTGTCAGGAAATGATTTCTTGTACTTCACATGGGAACTTCATCAAACTGACTAATCAGGTTTAGCCTACTTCACAAAATAGCTTTGCACAAATTATGAAACTTAAGATGCCTGAGTGTCAGACACATTATCTAAGGTTTCCCGGAATTTAAATACAATGTGTTTCTCCTGCTTCAATTAATGTGAAAAGACATACATTCATTTTTAAGTCTTACCTTAAATTATGTGTTAGGAGGCCCTGGGTAGGTTAAATGTGGACTCTTCTGTGCATCCAAGTCCTTGGTTTGGATTATCTGTGATGAAAAGGAATCTTCCTAAAATATTAGTGTGTTTAATTAAATAAGTGGCCAGAAACACTCAATGTCTAAAGTAATTTTACCATAAGTTCTCTGTTCTGTGATACTGGGATTGTGATTCTCTTCACTTGTATGCAAATGTGAACAAACCTGACTCCTCTATGCCCTTGCTATTTTCAATTTCAGATTATGTTAACAGATGATTCAGTTCCATTGAAGACCTCCACAAATATATCAATGATACATACTTGACTCTTAGACCAGTGCTCTGAGGGCAAATGAATTTTGGCTTCTTAATAAGAACATTTAATGGCCACTATCAAGAACGTAAACTTTGACTTCTTTATTTTAAGAGTAACAGTATCAGGCGCCATTAAAAATTAACAAGAGCATTTGGCCCAGTTAGCACTCAGATGGCTCCCCTTTCTGTTATGGGATCTGACCTTTCACTACTTTTCTCAAAGTAATTTGGTTTGCAGGTCACTTATGGAGTAGATACTGCTCTTGTCTTTCCTTGCTAGCAAACTGAATTCACACTCAACAGCTATGAGATGCACATTGGGGTGCCTCCCTATGTTTGATATTCATTTATGCCACCCAAGATATCATTTATTTCAGGCTTTTATTTCCTTGTGATCAGATTCCGTGTGACCAGATTGTTAAGAAAAGTGCTGCTGCGTTTGAATATTGAAGAATAAATGAATAAAAAGCTGGTAGGAATGAATCAGTAATTAAAAAGAAATGAGAGTTAAAATTATTCTTTGCAGAATGTATGGATGTTCCCATTTTATGCAGCCAGAAGAGTGTAAATAATGAGGGCTAGGATTATAACATAAATGTAGAAATCTTACAATTCCTGAGAAGATTCAATTTTCAACTCTGCTCTATCTGCTACAATGACAAGATGAGAAACAGGGAGTGTGAGGCTAGAATGCTGATATATAAATTACGATGTGCAATAGTTTTTAATTTTCCTGCTTATGTTAATCTTCTAATGCTGTAGAAATTACTTACTATCCCCACTTGGAAGATGATACAGAGGTCTCTGCTTTGAAAAACAGCTTGTGTTCTCTTTAGCATCTGTTGTTTCCCCACTCAGTTATTTACATAATAGGCATGGTCAAATCATAACAGAAACTCACTGGCAGCCCATGCAGCTTCAGTTAGTGGGAATAGTTATCAATGAGGCCGTGGTTACAGCAGAGTTATAAAAATTAAACAGTGGGCCAAAAGCCATGTATAAACCCCTCCTTTTATTTTACAATAATTTTCATCTTAGGGAAAAATTATAATAGCAGATTTTGTTGACTCCATGCACGGATTCACCAATAATTAATGTGTTCCTGTTCAGTGCTTTGTAGTTCATCCAGGGTATCTGTATTTACTCTACTGCCCAATCTTATAATAAATGAGTAGTCCCAGCAATGTCAGTAGGAGAATATGAGGAGGACAAGCTCACTTCCCTCAGGGAAGAGGGAATAGAAACTGTAGGGAGCAAACCAGTAATACCAGGTCAGTTTCTCACTGAGAGCATCATCTACAATGGATAACAAATAGAGAATAAGAAGAGAAACTATGAAAGCTACATAAACAGAGACTACCTTGTACCCTTCATAATTCTGAGGCAAAGTAATTATCAATGTCACAGAGAAGATGACTTCAAACAGAATGAGTTCAGTATAGGAAGGTAATAGATTAGAGCAGATGGAAATGTGGCTCATAGAGCCAAGTTTCCCATTCATATGTGCTTGGTGGTACACATCTGTGAACCCTGCTCTCAGGAAACTGACACAGAAATGTCACAAGTTCTAGTCCAGCCTGGGCTACTTAGTGACACAATCTCTTAATTAATTTCTAATTAAATTAATTAATTAAAACGAGATTATCCCATATTTCCTAGTTTGAAGGCCTAAATTTTAGCAATCTCTTAACATTGGTATGATCATACCCAACCCCTGATTATGGCCTGAGTTTTGACACTCTCCTTGCCCTTTGCTATATGACAAACTAATATTCCAGGCCTTGGGTGACTATGCCTGAATATTTCTGGCCTTGCTCTGTGTCTAACTTTTGCTGTGTTGACTTTCATCTCACAAGTCCTCCCTGAGTCCCATCCCAGAATAAACCCATTATTTAACAGACAACCTTTATTTTTTTTCTCAGTATGAATTAAAAATATGTGTGTGATTAACAAATATCTTTAACAATAGATGGGGACAGAGAGGATGTGTCTGTCTTTTACAACCATGAATTCTCAAGCATGGCATATTGCTTGGCATATGTAGACACTCAATAAATATTTACTGATTTAATAAATAGATGAATGAGCAACTTGCTTTTTTAATAAGCATACTAAAATCTTTCAAAATATTTAAGTTGTATTGAATAGGCATATGATTAAAATATGTTATCCCTGGAAATAGTCATAAAATTATTATTCATTTCATTATGGCATTAAAATATCTTGGTCTTCATCTCTTTGAATATTTAGTTTTTCTTTTTTTCATAATTTTTATATTAGCATAGAAATACTGGTAAAATATTTCCCCAAAACAAAAAGATTGGCATGTGCTACATTCAGAGTATGTCCAAGACTGACAGGAATTAAGTTCTCCTTTGTTACTACAGAAAAACATATAGGATAATGAGAAACTTAAGTAGCCTTTCAATAGGAAAGAGTAGCTACGAAATACTAGAAAAGTGATTCATTTGATCACTTTATTTCTTTTCATAGAAAATATAAATATTACCTTAGAGAAAAAATTAAAATTCCATGAACTAATGTTTGTGGTTATGACTGGAGCATTACTATATATTTTTATTAAACTTACTATAAATCTATTAATGTATTCATTTTGAATAATTATATGTGATTACATAGCTAATAAAGAATGCAAATATATTGTAAGAGATTGATTTTTATAGGAGTAGAATATGCACAAACCATACAGTTGTAACAAGTGAATTTCACATGCCATACATGTGCCAATTACAGCTGCCCAATTGGTATCTTAAACTAAGCCTTAGTAAAAATGTTGCTGATCTAGTTTGAATCTCAGTACATGATCTATAGAAATAAAACAACACTAAAAATATAAAAATTATCTAGTTTAATTAACATTTTATAAACTCATTCATATTTCAAAATTCCTAATTCAACCGTGTATATTATTACCAAGGCTGTTTAGAACAGGCTGAAAAAAGAATCTGGCCTACCATCTGCTTACAGCCCATCAACTAAGAATAGGATTTGCCTTTTGAGGTAGTGAAAAAATAAAAAAGAAAGATATTTTGCCACTTGAAAAACTGCATGAAATTCAAATGTCATTGTCACAAATGAAGTTTCATTAGAATTTGCCATGTGCCCTCATTTACTTGTCATTTGCTGCCCTGGGCTGACTTTGTCCCATATCTACAGAACTGAATAGCTTGTACCAATACTTCATACCTTGAGACATTTCATGTTTGACTCTTTATAGGAAAAATTTTGCCAACCCTAACCCTAGCATTATAATTTGTTATGAATTTTGTTATTAATGGGCTTCTAGATTTCTTAACCCTATGGCATTTTATGCTATTCTGTTCTGATGTTAAAACTAATCCTTGCTCTACTTACTAGAGATAACTGAACTTGCCAAATTCTTTGTTGTTCATCACTAGCCATCTAAGTGACATCTTCATCAGTAGCTTCCTATACCATAGTAATCCAATCCTGCCCACACAGCTAGTCTTCAGTCTTGGCTTCGATAACTCAGCTCATTCCTGAACTGTGATTGTTCAACCACTTTTACAAAAGTGAAAGTGGAAATTATGTTGTGAAGCACAGAACTGAAAAGAGGCTCTTGAGGAAACTGGATCATGAGTTTTTGTTTTTCTGGAAGAAAATCTGCATTACATAAAGCAATGTGTCATCATGAAGATATATACAAACACATGTGAATGGTTAACATGATCAAAAACATACTTCAAATGACAAACTTCAAAAAAATAATGCTTTTATTTATTCACTGAGAATATCATATAATATATATTGATCATATTCATCTTCTTCTTCTTACACACTACCTTCCTATCTGCCCAACTTCATGTCCTCTCTCTCTTTCTCTTTAAAGAACAACAATGGAGTCCAGAGTATATGTTGGCCAACCTCTCCTGGGCAGTGTGAGACCTAGCCTAGAGTATGGTCCATATACAATCCAAATGTGTTGTGAGTTATTTTCTTCTGATCCAACTGTCTTCTTGGGGCCACTCAACTGTGCCCCCTTGTAAAGTACCACCCCAGTTGGGATTGTTGATAGTTTACACTACAGTAGAAAGGACCAGAATAAGGCATGAGATTCCCACCTGAGTATCTAGTTGCTGCCTATATCCTGGCATCTCTGAATGTGGCCTGGAAGAGGGACAACAATATTAAAGAGCAGGAAGGAACAGAGTGGAGATCCATCTACACAGTTACATAGAAGCTATTATCTCTTCTGTATAAGGCTTTTCAGGAGTGGCCTGCTAGAGGAAGAGAGTGTCAACATCTCTGTGACTCCTCACCTATATTCTGTAAGTAAATCACAGGAAGAACCAACTCACTTGTTCTACAGACTGAAGTGTGGTGGAACTGTTTGTTGTTTAGACCTTAAGAGAAGGGGTAGACAATGCTTTTGTGCCCTTTCACTCCATATCTAAGAAGAAATTTTAGCAAAAAGTTGTCATTGTACTAAAGAAAACTTGCTTTTCCACTCCCAGTAGTTACCAAATGTCAATACCTCCTCAGTTAGGGGTGGAACACTCTTCTTGGATTTTGTATGGCTTGAGATGCAGCATATCTTCTGCATGTAGTGTGTGCTATAAGCACTCCCCTATACCAGAGAGCATGTTTCCTTGAAAGTGGACTATAAAATCCCTAGATTTCATTTTAAAGTGATGAGATAGCTTATTTTGGAGTTCATATGAGCATCTGTCCTATTGTATCTGGAAAACACTCTTTCCTTGGAATCATCGACCACTCTGATTCTTACAATCTTTCTACTCTATCTTATATGTAGACCTCTGAGCACTGAAGTGGAGAGTCATGATATAGACATCTCATTTAAAGATGAGCATTTCTAAGTCTCTTATACTCTTCATGTTGACTAGTTGTAGGGTTTTGTGTTAAATGCCATGTACTTCTAGGAGAAGCTTCTTCAATGAGGGTTGATCTATGGATATAGCAATATGTCATTAGGGCTTACTTTATTCCTATGTCAATTTAGCACAACAATAGGAGAAGTTCTTCACTTAGGGCCCATGACCTATCTAGCTTCCAGTTCCTTGCCTTATTTACAGTATCAGGTATGGGTTCTAGTTCATGGAGCAGGCCTTAAATCCAATGGAAACCTCTCTACTTCACTGTAGTTTTAATAAATTCAGCTTCTTTTCAGGAATCCTTGCTCTTATCCCCTAGGTACATTCTCAGTTTTACAAGGTGAACATTTTACTTCATGGCTGATTCAAATGTAGGCATTTCTTTGCTCTGAATGATGCCACAGATGTAGCTTGGGACTTATCAGAGTGTCGAAGTGGTAAAGTATTAGAAGAGTAGCCCTAATCTTGGGAAGATTTCAGAAGGAAGATGGAGTGTTTAGAAGCTAGTCAAGATGCAGGTCACTGTAGTGCAGTGGCCAAGGCTGGAGTTTGCCAGTTTGAGGATAGACTGAGCTATATAGAAGGATGACATCTTGACAAACAGTCAAATGTTTTAAATTTCAAGTAAAAAATGAAGCAGTCCAATTCAGAATGTATGGTGTGTTCAGAATAAAAATAATCTAAGTAGAACTTCAGGCAAGCAATCAAATTGATTTCCCTCTTTCTCATTGTGCTACCATGAATGCTACAAACATAGACATTATGAGAATTATTCAGAAGAATTTCAGAGAAACTTCAATTATTTTCCTGTTACTTTGTATTTGGCTATTTAGCAGGTAAATCAATAACCATTAAACTGAATATACACAATAACAAAAAGGCGTTTTTAGAGCTTTTGTTTCTGACATTTCAAAATAATTTTTCTACTCCCAATATTTAATTGAGCTAATAAATACTTCTACCCTACCCATTGAAATTCTAAAGGAAAATAAATTTCTTCTAGAAAGAGATCCAACATAATTAAACATCTTTTGTGTTTGCTGAGATATAATCCTGCCCAGTAGGAAACCAAGAGTTCAAAACAGCCCTGATAAGGTGCTTGACTTGCAAAATTTCTGATTGAATTGTATGCTTCATGTAGATTTTGAAAGCTGTAAAATGCCACTGAATACTAATACCAAATATTTCCCCTGGAATGTCTGCAGAGTTCTCAACTAGAGCTGTTTGGAAAGTTTCCAGAAGTCTCTTACAGCAGCACTTGTACATAAAAGAAAAAAACAAAATATACACAAATGAGAAAATTCCGTCATTGAGAGGAAATCTGTAACTTTTTCTACCATGTTCCATGTCTCCATAACAATTTTTAGAATAAAAAATTGGAGACATTTTGCATTTTTTTGTTCATTTACTTTTATATTTAGTTATAACTAGTTTTTATTGTCTTTATTCCTCTGAATTGGTGTTTGTGTGCACATATATATGCATATATACATATGTATATATGCATGTGTCAGCATTATGTGATAGACTCTTTAGCCATATATTACTACCCAAATTGGCAGAGCTGCCCAAATAAATTCCATCATTCCTAGTTAATTCAGCATAAATAAATAAAATGTCAAAAATTTTAAAATATGTTCCAGTCCAGGCAGTTTTGCCAATTTCTAAATATTTTTTATTGAAAATTGACATTTTTTCAACAATATAGTCTATTTAAAAATTTCCCTCCCTCAACTACTCCTATTTCCTCCCTACCTCCTCTCTCATTTGGATCCACACACTCTGTCTCTCATTAGAAAACAAATAGACATCTAAGGAATAATAATAAAATAGAAAAAGATTAAACAAAAACAAACAAAAGAAAAAGAGTAAAAGAAAAAGCTGAGAACACACGTTCACACACACACACACACACACACACACACACACACACACACACAGGAACCCCATAAAAGCACAAAACTATAAGCTGTAGTATACCTGCAAAAAGAATCTATAAGGTTAAAAAGGAAAAAATGCCCAACACAACATTATGAGACAAAGAACTCCCAAAGATGGCATTGAGACTTCATTTTGTATTAGCCATCTAATGTTGGGCACAGGGCCTATGCTTAAGAGTAGTTTGTTTCCCCAGGGAGACTTCCTTAGAGAAAATTAATTTTTCATTTGAAAGTAATCAACTGGAGCTAGCTTGTGGGTTAGGGATGGGGGTGTGTGTTCACTTCTCTCAGAACTAGGACTCTCTTTCAGGGTTTCTATTGCTGTGAAGAGACACCATGACCATGACAACTCTTACAAAGGAAAAATATTTAATTGTGGGAGCTAGAGTTCTCACATTTGACTCACAAGCAACAGAAAGTAGCCTTTGTCATTGGGCATGGCTCAAGCACATATGAGACCTCAAAGACCAAATTCACAGTGACACACTTCCTCCAAGACCACACCTACTCTAACAAGGTCACAACTCCTAATAGTGCCACTTCCTTTGGGGACAATTTTCTTTCAAACCACTACAAAGACCATCTGGTACTGATTCATGCAAGCCATTGGAATGCTATCACAGACAGTCCTTGGGAGTTTAAACATGCATCAGTTAGGCTGTGTTTAGAGGGTGCTGTGGGATGTTAATGTATGTCCTGTGGGAGTCCTTCTTGGGTTCTTTGTGGTGTTACCCAGCAGGTCCGCATAGAGGATGATTAGGACCATGGGCCTGAGTGCAGGTGTTTGAGATGGTCTGCACTTGGCTGTGCTGGGGGATGGTCTATATGTCAAGTTGTTCTGATTGATCAATAAATAAAACCTGATCGGCTGTGGCTAGGCAGGAAGGATAGGCGGGACTAACAGAGAGGAGAAATAAAAGGACAGGAAGGCAGAAGGACTGGCTGCAGCCGCCGCCATGACCAGCAGCATGTGAAGACGCCGATAAGCCACCAGCCACGTGGCGAGGTATAGATTTGTAGAAATGCGTTACTTTAAGATATAAGAACAGTTAACAAGAAGCCTGCCACGGCCATACAGTTTGTAAGCAATATAAGTCTCTGTGTTTACTTGGTTGGGTCTGAGCGGCTGTGGGACTGGCGGGTGACAGAGATTTGTCCTGACTGTGGGCAAGGCAGGAAAACTCTAGCTACAAGAGGGCTGTATTTCCTCACTGTTTTCCATCTCCTCTGACTCTTACAGTTTTTCTGATCCCTCTTATATAGAATTCTCTGAGCCCTAAGTGGAGGGATTTATTGGAGACACCCCACTTAGAACTGAGTCTCCCAAATTCTCTCCCTCTTTGTACATCATTCAGTTGTGGGTATCTGTATTTGTTCCAATTTACTATAGGAGTAAGCATCTCTGAGGATGACTGAATAAGATACTGATCTATGAGTATTGCAGAATGTCTTTAGGAATCATTTTATTAGCAGAACATTAAATTCAGTTTTCTTCTAGCCTTATGGCCTATCTAGTGGCAAGTGTTTGGTCCCCCAGCAGTATCCAGGTATGGGTCCATCTCAATGAGTAAACCTTAAATCCAATCAGACAGTGATTGGTTACTCCCACAACTTTTGTGCCATTATTGTATTAGCTTGCTTATCTTTCAGGCAAAGTCACTATTGCAGATTTCACTGTTTGTAGCCGTGCTGGTCTTTACCTTTCTCCTGTGGTAGTTTGTAGAGTACCTTCTAGTACTATGAACATTTATCTATAGGGTTGAAGGCTCTAAGTTGGAACCAACTCGATTTCTCTGTGTTCAGTGAGTTGTATAGGTATTGTCTTTAGCAATAGGGTCTCACAATCAATTTGTAGATAGCAAGCAGTAACCTTGATAATAGCCTAGATTGTATGGGGATTCCTATGGGACCCGTTTGACTAATAGCTCAATTAGAAGTAACGCATTATCAGTACTGAAAGCTTTTTTTGGTGACAGAAAATGTCCAGTTGGGGAGCTGTTTCCCTTGTTATTTGAAGATTTCATTTAGATCTCCTACGTATGTGTATATATTTTGTGAAGTTTATACTGTATTAGCTTTCCATATGATCCCTCCAATCATTCTTAGTTCTAGACGTCCCTCTATGTATCCCCTTTCTTGACTCCCTGTTTTCTCCCTCTCCCTATTTTATTCTGTTTCTGCCCACCCCATCCATCCACAACTATTTATTCTATTTCCCCTTCTTAGAGAGGGCTCTCCCTTCCCCCTTGTCCCTACTCTATGCCTAACCTCTGTAGTTACACAAACTGTAGGTTGCTTATCAATGACTTAACATTTAATATCCACATATAAGTGAATACATACCATATTTGTCTTTCTGAGTCTGGGTTACCTCACTTAGGATAGTTTTTTTTCTAGCTCTATCATTACCAGCAAATTTCCTTTATTTTAACAACTGAGTAATATGCCATTATGTAAATGTACCATATTTTTGCTGTCCATTTTATATGTCGACAGACATATAGGTAACTTCCAATTTCTGGCTATTATGAATAGAGCAGCAATGAACATGTTTGAGCAAGTTTTTATGTAGTCGATGAAGCATCCTTTGGATATATGTGCAAGAGTGGTATGGCTGGATCTTAAGGCAGATCAATTCCCAGTTTCCTGAGGAACCACCACATTGATTTCCATAGTGGCTACATGAGTTTGCAATCACATAAGCAATGAATGAGAGTTCCACTTACTCCACAACTTATCCACAATGAGATGTCATTTGTTTTTATTGATTTTGACCATTCTAACTATTATAAGATGAAATCTCAAAGCATGTTTGATTTGCATTTCCCTGATGACTAAGGATATTGAGTATTTCTGTGTTTCTTAGCTATTTTTGTTTCATCATGTAAGATGAAGCAGAAGATAGTTTATAAACAAAAGATTATGTTTAAAGCTGTACCCCATTTTTAAATTGGGTTATTTGTTTCTATGATGTTCATTTTTTTGTTCTTAAGAGATTTTATATATTAGCCCTCTATCAGATGTGCAGCTGGTAAAAATGTTTTCACATTTTGTAACATGATGCTTTGTCTAAATGATTTTGTCTTTACCCCACAGAAGCTTTTTAGTTTTATGAGATTCCATTTGTTAATTGTTATTCATAATGCCTGTACTATGTTCTTTTCAGGTTGTGTTTTTCTGTGCCATTGAGTTCAGTCTGACCAACACTATTTATTGGGGATGATGTCATTTGTGTGTGTGTGTGTGTGTGTGTGTGTGTGTGTGTGTGTGTGTGTGATCTTTAGAAAATTTCAGATGTCCATAGGTATATGTAATTATTTTTGGGTCTTCAATTCCATTTCATTGATCAATGTATCTGTTTTTGTGCCAATACCATGCTGTTTTTATTTTTTATTTTATTTTATTTTTTAATTTATTTATTTATTTATTTTGGTTTTTCAAGACAGGGTTTCTCTGTGTAGCTTTGCGCCTTTCCCGGAACTCACTTGGTAGCCCAGGCTGGCTTCGAACTCACAGAGATCCACCTCCCTCTGCCTCCCGAGTGCTGGGATTAAAGGCATGCGCCACCACCGCCCAGTCCATGCTGTTTTTAATTACTATAGCTCTGTAGTAAAATTTGAGGTTGGAGATGGTGATAACTCCCATGATGTTTTTATTATTCAGAATTTTTTTTAACTATCTTGGGTATTTGTGTTTCCATATGAAGCTGGAAAGTTTTCTTTCAAGATATTTGAAGAATTGTGTTGAATTTTGTTGGGGTTTGCATTGAATCTATAGATCATTTTTGGTAGAATAGCCATTTTTACTACATTAACACTACCAATCCATCAGTATGGCAAATCTTTCTATCTTGTGATTTATTCTTCAATTTTTTTCTTTCATTGTCTGGTAAGTTTTTACTAGTCTTTCATTTTGTTAGAGTTATCTGTAGTGAGTCTTTGTCTCACCAGCCAGTTCCTAAATAACCACAGAGACTTATTATTAATTGTGAAAGCTCAGCTGAAAGGTTATACTTGCTTCTAACTAGCTATTATAACTAAAATTAACCAATTTTTGTTAATTTACATGCTGTCATGGGGCTCATGGCTTGTTACCTCATCTCCTACATGATCTGCTTCTCTGCATCTCCTGGGCACACTGCCCTTCTTCTTCCCAAAATCCTCTGTGCCTGGAAATCCTGCCTAGCTAATGGGCAATCAGCTCTTTATTAAACCTATCACAATGACATATCTTTACACAGTATAATCAAATATCTCATAACACTTTCCCCTTTTGTCTAAACAAAAAGGAAAGGGTTTTAGCTCTGACATAGTAAAATTATATACAATAAGCACAATTATCCAGTAAGAATTACATTACATTGCACAGTCCATTTGTATTTGGCAATTTCAAAGAAAATACTCTCATTATTTATCCTATCTTGATGAGTTCAAATTTAGTACCTAATTTATCTTCTATCATAATTAAGGAAAATTATAACTATACTATCTAGTCTTTCACTTCACCAAAGACTTCAGAAGGATATAATATTATTGGATTAAACAAAGTGCATTGTAAGCAACTTTCAAAAATATAGAAACAACAGAGACATCTGGCTACCTGGACAGTAACCCAAAGTTCCTCTGCAGCATTAGAGGCTCTAATCTTCAGCCTGAAGGCCTAGATTATTTGGCAGGCTCTTCTATGAAGCACAAATTTTCAAGGACTGTCCCACCCAGTCTTGGCAAAATTCAGTAGTTACTTTCCTATGTATTCTGAAGAATGTCTGGTAGACTTCTATGAATCAGGAATTTGAAGGACTAATCCACCTTATCTTGGGAAAGTTCTACAGTCTTTTTCCATTTTTATACTACTTATCCAGTTTGTATAGCATACTGTCAGCAGTCAAGGCAAGAGCAGTATCCTGCTCAAATGGCCAGCTTAGCCACATGAAGGTAAACTCCATAAGGAGGTTCTTCAATGCCCATCATCTTCTCTGAAGTAAATTGATGTTGTGATGAGCAGACGTGTCTCATTAAAAGCATTTTAAATGCTGTATTCTGTAGGTATTTATTTAGCCTTGAAAACATACCTAATATTATTACAAGTTTGATTGTTATAAATGAGTAACTATTAATATACATTTCTTAAATATATATTACATTTTTAAATGAGCTGCATAAGCTCAATACCCCAAACAAGGATAGAAAAATACATTAAGTATAACAAAAATAGCATTAAATTTCTATCAATATGCCAAATAAATACCAGTGTAAAATATTTGAGACTATTGGTTATTTAAAAGTAGACTCAACAAACTACATTTTTATCCCATTATTTCTATATTATATCCCCCATCTTCCTTCCATAAAGAGATCCCTGAATCTAATTTTCTTTGTTCAATTTTTTTTAACCTTGACCAACAATTTGTAACAAACCCCTATTAAACAATCACAAACATACATAACCCATCAAATTAGCAAAAACAATCTACCCCATCTCTTGGGAATATGGGCACTGTGTTCTGCAGACTGCTTCTTGTTGTCTGGGGGCCCTGGCATCTTTGGAGGGTCCTGGGATAATTAGGAAAATGGTCAAGTCCTGGCTACAATAGTCTGTGAGGCTGGACCATCTCAGCCAGCAGCCTTGAAACTGTTCTAAAAGTATAACTCTGAGCAAACTGCAACAAAGGCAGTCTGAGAGATTGGATGACCTGGGTCACCCATTTTCATTGGTTTCTGGTCCCCTAGCTGGAAAACACACAAATTTTCAAAGGTAACATATGTATCTGCATTAACACAAATATGGAATGTGTAGTGTGCACAAGTCAGTTAAAGATGATGTTTTGTTTTATGTTTGAGCAGGTAAAATATATATATATATATATATATATATATATATATATATATATATATATTTCTTTATGTCTGTAGCCAGGATTTTCAGGGGATGTCCCCCAATCAAATATGATCCTTTTTAATATTGAACAAATCTAGTCTTTCACTATTAATGAAAAAAAGAATCACATCTTATCCAATGCAACACATTTTTTTACTTCCATTTTGAAATTAAGACATTTTTAAAATATATAGGTTGGTTTAATTTAGTAGGTTTTATAATCCAATGTCTCTCAGTAGCTATTGTTTGTTCATCAGCAATCAAAACATTTAAAGCCAATACAACACCATGCAGGATCCAGACTCCCTGTGTTTCCCATCTCTATGTGGCTAATTATTATTATTATTATTATTATTATTATTATTATTATTATTACTTTACTTCTCTCTTTAAAAACTTAATTTCATTATTTTTAAACTATTTTGTATGACTGTCTGTATCCTTTTTTTCCTTAAGCCTATACAAATTGTTAGACACACTATAAACTGTTTAGTAGGTTCTATTTCTGTCTGAACCTGAATCTTTTTTCTCTGCATATGTGAAACCTTAAACTGCCAGGTGTAGATGAATTTCTAAAATGTCTTATTAAATAAAAAACGTGGAACCAGATACAGGGGTGAAAACCTGAGAGAGATCAGAGGAACAGGAACAGCCGCATGCTAACCTCACCTACCAACTCTGCAGCTTCCAAAAGCGAGATACTTCCTGTCTACCCACATCTATATGCCTTGCTGTTCTGCCATCTGATTTACTCTCTCTGTCCAGCTACATTACTTCTTTTATTGCCCAGCTCTGTCACTCCCTGTCTGTCTGTACAGAATTCCAGACCTCCATGGTTAACTAATGTTGAAATTTAAGGCATGTGCCACCACGCCTGGCTCTGTTCCCAGTGTGGCCTTGAACTCACAGAAATCTAGACAGATCCCTGCCTGCCAAGTGATAGGATTAAAGGCATGTCCTACTTTTGCATGACTTTTGTGTTTACTTATAATGGCTAACATTTTCCTCTGATCTCCAGGCAAGTTCTATTTATTAAGGCACAAATAAAATATCACCACATTTCAGCACAAATGAAATATCACTACAGCCAGGCAGCTTAGTTCATGGTGCACTGGTGGTTCAAGTTGGCAGGCAATGGCCAAGAGACCTCTCTCTGTATGGAATCCAGCATGAGAGATTGAAGAACTAGGAAGCCACATTTCACTCCTTTTGGTGTGTTTGGGACTGGTTTTTAAGCTTTCTCAGGTTTTAAGTGGCAACACATGTCCCCACATTGGACACTATTTGTAGCAAGTCATTTTCTGTCCTGCCAGCCAGCTCCCAAATAATACACAGAGACATTATTAATTATGAAAACTTAACCAATAGAATAGGCTCGTTTCTAACTAGCTACTGTAACTTAAATTAGCCTATTTCTAGTCATTTATATGTTGCCATGTGACTCATGGCTTGTCTAATTTCTTCCATGACCAGCTTCCTCTGCATCTCCTGGCAACTCCACTCTTTTCCCAGGGGCCTCTGTGCCTGGAAATCCTGACTAGCTATTGATTGTTCAGCTTTTTATTAAACCAATCACAGTGACATATCTTTAAACAGTGAAATCAAATATCCTGCAACAGTTATTCACAAGTATATTTTTTTAGACTGTTATGACAGGTGTTATTTTCCTGATTTATCAGTCCATTTGCCGTTTGTATATAAGAAGATATTGATTTTTGTGTATTAATTTTGTATCCTGCTACTTTGCTGAAAGTTTTTATCAGCTGAAGGAGTTTCCTGGTGGAAAATTTAGGTCATGTGTATATACTATTAAGTCACTTGAAGATAAATATACTTTGACTTTTGTGCTTCCTCTTTGTATCCCATAGATCCCCTTTAGTTGTTTTCTTGCCCAACTAAGACTTCAAACACTATATTCGATAGATATGAAGAGACTAGATAATCTTGCCTTGTTCCTGTATTTAGATTGCTTTTGCAGTGCTGCAGTATGTCTCTTGTATTTCTAATCTCTCCATGACTTTTACCATAAGGGGTGATGAATTTTATCAGAGGACTTTTCTATACCCAGTGAAAATAACTAAGGGTTTTTTGACTTTCAGTCTATTTATATAGTGGATTACATTTATCATTTTACATATATTGAATTATGCCTGAATCTCTGGGATAAAATGGCATCAAAGGTCTGGTTATATATTTCCACATAAGATTTGAGAAGCTTAAAAATGTTCTAAATACACAAATATGGAGCAACAGACAAACATGGCTCCCTGTCTCATAGTCTCCCATGTGGGCCACAGTACAGAGACACATCTCCTGGCTGATGCCTATGAGCTTAAGCCACCAGCATGCCATGAGCTAATCTATGTGGTAGTTTAAGATTTTGCTCATGCAGACAAAAAAAGATTGCAGATAAGCAGTAACACAGGCTCAGATGGGAAAAAAAACTCTAAACAGGTTACAGTGAGTTTAAAAAAAGGTGCTTGGGATTAAGAAAAAAAGAGAAAGAGTATAGACAATCATAAAAACATAATACATTTAAAAATAATAAATAGAGAAGTAAAAAATGAAGAATATGCCATGTAAGGATGAGATATCCTACAACATAGGGAGAGTTTGGACCTTATATGTTGCTTTGTTAATTTTGAAGTCTTGGAATGTTAACGAACAGACAAAAGCTGCTAAGAGACATTGAATTTTAGAAGGGACTGCTAAATTAAACCAACCTATATATTTTTAAAATGTCTTAACTTTAAAATGGAAGTAAAAAATGCATAGGGAAGAGGTTATGATTTTGTTTCCATAGAAAATGAAAGTCTGTTGATTTATTACAGGTTGATAGTGATCATATTTGATGAGGGAAGAATCCCTATAAATATTGGCTATAGATATATAAAAAATAAACATAAAAAAACCTACAAGAAGGGCGAGGCGGTGGTGGCGCACGCCTTTAATCCCAGCACTCAGGAGGCAGAGGCAGGCGGATCTCTATGAGTTCGAGGTCAGCTTGGACTACCAAGTGAGTCCCAGGAAAGGCGCAAAGCTACACAGAGAAACCCTGTCTCGAAACTGCACCCCCCCAAAAAAAACCTACAAGAAGAAGCAAAGGGTCTAGACACCAATAAAGATGGGTGGCCCAGGTGATCCAGCCTCTCAGAATGCCTCTGTTGCAGTTTGCACAGTTTTGTATCCAGACAGCTTCAAGGTTGCTGGTTGAGATTGTGCAACCTCACAGACTACTACAGCCAAACTTCAGATAAGTCCAACATTTTCCCATCACACCAAGAATAGACAGCAGCTGGCCTTCCCAGAACTTGATCAACTATCCCAATTTTCCCAGGGACCTCTAAAGATTCCAGCACCCCCAGACAACAGGAAGCAGTCTAGAGAACACAACAGCCACATTCTCAAGAGATAGGGTGGTTTTTTTTAATCATTCTGTAGGTTATGGATGTTTATCATTATTAAAGGGGGTTGATTACATATTGTTATTGGTCATGGTCAGAAAAAAAATTGAACAAATGAGATTGGATTCAAGGATCTTTTCCTAAAGGGGAAAGGGTGGATATAATATAAAAATGGTGAAATAAAAGAATGGATTTATGAGTCTACTTTTCAACAACCACTAGTCTCAAATATTTTACATCGGTATGGATTTTGGCATATTGATACAAATTTTAAAGTTATTTTTGTTATACTGACTGTATGTTTCTACCATTGTTTGAGGAATTGTGCTTATGCAGCTCATTTAAAAATGTAATTTATAAGTAAGAAATACAAGCTAATAGTCATTTATAATAATCAAACTATAACCATATTTGGAATGTTTTAAGATTAAATATAGATAGATAGATAGATAGATAGATAGATAGATAGATAGATAGATATGTGATCTTCAAACACTTTAAAGACCTACAGAATATGACATTTAAGATGTTTAATATCCTGAGGATTTTCATGACAGTAAGACACATCTGTTCCTGGCAGCTTCAGTTAAGATGATGGGCATTGAATAAACTCCATACGGAACTTTCTTTCTTTGTGGCAAAAGCCACTGGGCAAAATAACTGCCTTTGCCTCAGTTGCAGACAGTATACTGTCCAAACTGAACAAGCAAGACACAAAGATAAGTGTATGCCAAACTTTGCCAAGACAATATAGGACAATCCTTCAAAATTCCTGCTTCACGGCAAAATCTGTCAGATACTCTAGGCCTATAGGCCAAAGATAGTTGTCCCAATGTTATAGAAGAACCTTGGGGCGACTGTCAAGGCAGCTTGATGTCTCTGTCATTTCTTAGTTTTGAAAATTGTTTGCTCTGCACTTCTGTTTACTCAAGTAATATTTTATCCTTCTTGGGTAGATGATGGTGATTGAAGACTAGATATCTATAGTTTTGCAGTTTTCCTTATTACCAAATTCAGAAAAAAACTTAGATAAGAGATGTAAAGTTTATATGGTTGAGAAATATAAAAGCTTAATTTGTTTATCTAAAAGGATATTAGGGTGGTAATACAAGTTATGACAAAAATGATTTAGGTATAAAACTTTGGACTAAGATAAGACAGATAATGGATATTTTCTCTAAATTTGCCCAATGCAAAGGGACTGCTGACCTTATAAATGTAATTCTTGCCTGATAATTGTTCTTATTGTACATAATTTTACTGTGTTAGAGTCAAAACCTGTCTTTTTTATTTAGAATAAAACGGGAAATGTGTGAATAATCTTTTTGTACACTGTGTAAATATGTCCCGCTGATTGGTTTAATAAAAAGCTAAATGGCCAATAGTTATGCAAGATTACCAGGAACAGAGGATGCTGGAAAAAAGAAGGGAAGAAGCACCAGGATGCAGAGCAGGCAGAATGAATATTATATAGTAAAAATAACTGAGTAATCTAAAAGAACATAGATTAAAAGATATTGGTTAATTTAAGTTTATAAGAACTAATTAGAAACAAGCCTAAGTTATCAGCCAAACTTTCACAATTAATAACAAGTCTCAATGTCATTTTTGTGAGCTGCCAGCCCAAAGAAAAATCTGTCTGCCCTGAAGCCTACATGATCATGGTGAGTAATCATTTTGATGTGTTCTTTGATAGGATTTACAAGCATTTTATTGAGAATTTTTGCATCTATGTTCATAAGGAAAGTTGATGAGTTGGTAATTCTCTTTCTTTCTTGAGTCTTTATGTGATTTACGTATTAGGGTAACTGTACCTTTGTAAAAAGAATTAGGCAATGTTCCTCCAGTTTCTGTTTTGTGGAATAATTTAAGGAAGACTGAAATTAACTCTTCTTGGAAAGTCTTGTAGAATTCTGTGCTAAAACTGTCTGGTTCTGGGCCTTGGTTTGTTTTGGTTTGTTTTTGGTTTTTGAGGGGAGACTTTTAATTACTGTTTCCATTTTACTCGGAGTTATAGTCTGTTCAAATTGCTTATCTGATCTTGATTGAAAAATTATCTATCCCTTTTAGATTTTCCAAGTTAGTGCAGTACAGGATTTCAAAGTATGTCCTTATGTTTCTCTGGATTTCCTTAGTGTTTATTGCTATTTACCCCTTTTTATTTCTAATTTTGTTGATTTGTGTTTTTCTCTCTATACCTTTTAGTTAACTTGTCTAATGTTTTGTCAATCTTAACTGCTTTTCTCGAAGAACTAACTCTTTGTTTCACTCATTCTTGTATTGTTTTTGTTGGTGGTGGTAGCATTTTGATAGTATTGACTTAAGCCTCATGTTTGATTATTTCTGGCCATTTACTCCGTTTTGAAATTGTGGAGGCAATTTCCACAATTTCACAAAGGTTTTCTAGTGAGATCTGAGCTTGCTTTACCCAGCAGGGTTGCATTAGAGAATTGCTTGACCACGTGTGTGGTTACCAGGTGATTGGAAGGATCTGTACTTGGCTGTGCTAGAGGGAGGTCTTTTGCTCCACCCCTTGGCATTCCTATAAAAGGCCCTTTAGAAGAGACAGAAGGGGGCCAGTGGATAATAATCCAGGTCCTCTTAAGGCTATCCTGTGTTTCTGTTTCTCTCCTCTCTAACTTTCTACCTAATATCTCATCCCAGAAAATGTGGGAGCTGATCTCCCACAGGGAATATTTCTTCTAGAGCTGTCAAACGTGCCATTAAGTTGCTACTAAAAGATTTGTCCAAATTTTTGTGTTGGTACTTAACTTGTCTCTTAGAACCACTTTCATTGTTTCCCATAAGTCTGGATATGTTGTGCTTTCATTTCATTCTATTTTTAAACAGTTTTATTTCTTTCTTAATTTATATATTGCCACAATTTTTAATCAGTAATTTGTTGTTCAGTTTCCAAAAGTTCTTACACTTTCTTTTTTGATACCCAACTTAAATCTGTGATGGTAAGTTTGGATGCAGGGCATTGTTCAATTTTCTTCTATCTGCTGAGAATTGCTTTGTGTTCAAATATTTGTTCAATTTTTGGAAAATGTTCTATGTGGTACTAAAAAGGTATATTCTTTTGGGTTAGGGATAAATATTCTATAAATGTGTTTTTTATCCATTTGGCTTATGACATCAATTAGCTCTGGTATTCTCTGTTTAAATTTTTTTTTTGGCAAGAGTGTGGTATTGAAGTCACCCACTATCACTGTGTGAGGGTGGATATGTGATTTAAGCTACAGTAATGTTTCTTTTATGAACTTGTTTGCTCTTGTGTTTGACACATAGACATTAAGAATTATAATATTTCATTGATACTTTCTTTTTTTTTATTAAGAGATTTTCCATTCGTTTGACATATCAACCACAGACTCCCTTGTCCTCCCTCCTCCCACTTCACAGCCTTCTCCCCACAACCCAACCCCCATTCCCACCTCCTCCAAGGCAAGGTCTCCCTCCCCTGGAGAGTCAGCAGAGCCTGGTACATTCAGCTGAGGCAGGTCCAAGGCCCTCCTCCCTGCACCAAGGCTGAGCAAAGTGTTCCAACATAGGCACTAGGCTCCAAAAAGCCGGCCCATGCACCAAGGACAGGTCTGCCTGGGGGCCCCCCAAACAGTTCAAGCTAAACAACTCTCTCACCTATCCAGAGGGCCCAGTTCAGTACCATGGGGGCTCCTCAGCTATTGGTTCACAGTTCATGTGTTCCCACTAATCTGGCTAGCTCTCTCCGTAATTTTTCCAATCATGGTCATAAGCAAAGTTCACATGGGTTTTAGGCTGTATCCAGTGACAATGACAATCCATTCTTGGAAACATCTGAATAACAAAAGTAAGCAGTCTTGTATAATCTGAAGCAAGCCCACTCCTATTTACTACACCTGGGTGTCAGGGACAAGGACAGAATCTCTAGTTAGTGGAAAAATACAGACCCTACATAAGACAGGGAACTAGATCAGCTTACAGTCAGGTTGCCTAGCAACAGGAATTGAGTCAGAGCCCTTGACCCTTTCACCCTGTAAACATCCTATACAAACATCCTGTTAGCTTGCCCCACCTTATGCAGGTGACAGCTTCTTGCTCCCCCCACCCTGTGGAACTATATAAACCCTTGTGAAAGGAAATAAAGTGGCACCTTGATCAGAATCTAGACTTGGTGTCTTTCCTTTGTATCTCCTGTCCCTACATTCCCTCCTTAGGGTGGTCGAGAACCCGTTGAAGCCCTGCAGGTGGGGCACCTGGGAAGGGCACAGAAGCACATTTCAAGAACAAATCTATCTTATAGAGGAACATAGGATACAACACTCTTTTCTTGTTTACTTGGAGTTTTCTCATAAGCTCTCAGAAAACTACTCACACAGCTTCATTCAAGTGCCATGTTCCGACAACTTCCAAATGAGGATACATTGTGAGTACTGTAGTCAGAGCTCAACTCAAGAATTATTGAGTATACAGTTCAATTTAATATCAACAGCTTTGAAATTTTCTAAGACCTCTAGGCATACTTTACCCCATTAATTAATTTCTTATGAGAGAAAATAGAGGATAGAGTTTAGCATATGCTGAATAAACACTTCAGGATATTTTGACTACCCTAGGACAACATGAATAAAAAATGGTGTGGTAGATTGAGTCAATTTAGGATACTTGGCAATCTATGAAATATCTAAATCTCCATAAAGTTATTTAATTTTTTTCAAATTTTCAAATGCAAGTAGCTGGTTTCCTCATAACACTTTCATACACACTTGTTCTCTCTTGACCTTTCCCAACACCCCAGCTTTTTCTAAATCTTTCTGCCTCTGCTTAGCCACTTCCACCCTTACTGTATGCCCTTTTATTTTTACATCACATGTGTTTGCCCACTATACAAATATTTAACTAAATTATTTCTTTACTTGGGAAACATGTAGATATCTAACTCAAAGTATTGCCTTATAAGAAATGATCACACTGATAAAACAGAAGTAAGACATTTGCTCAGATTTTTACCAAGAGAAGTTGGTGAGACTTGAAATGCCACCATTGGACCAGGTGCAGCACTAACAAATAAAGCACTGTTTCCATCATCCTCTAGGAAGATGGTTATTCTATCATCACTTAAAGCATCAGATCTCTGTAAGCCAGAGTCATTGGTGTTTCAGGCTGGTTTGCCATGTCTAGTATGCCTGCTCATGACAATGTGTGTGTAACTTCATTTCTCTTCCCCACTTTTCCATTTCAGCAACAGGAAGAAAAAAGTCCTCTTGTTCCTGAATGTGAGTGTCACAATTTTCCCCATAAATCAGGTCTGGCCACCTGGCTCCAATATTCTAAAAAGCCAAATTAAAACTGAAAAGAAGAAAGATGTATTCCATGTGAACACATTGGGATGATGAACAGAGAGATCTAAGGAAACCTCCAAGTCCATCTTCAGGGTTCTGAAGTAAGATTAAAGTTTAAATAGATGGCCAATGAACACATCTAAGTAGCCTCAGTCAAGCTATGTTGACAACCACCACTGACCCAATGATTTCTGGGTGTTAGTTTCAGCCTTGGTCTGACAAATAGAACTTGGTGAAATTTCTTTCCTGGAGACAAGTTCCTCCTTTTTCTGGTGCTGTTCCCTTCTCCTAGCATGAAATTCCTGAATAAAATTCTCATTTCTTTAGATTCCATTTTTTCAAGTCTGGTAGTCAAATTGAGAGGCAGAAGTGTCTCTTTAGAATATCTTCATTTCTAAAAGAGTAGTTACACTCTGTTGTAGGTAATTTCATTTGTTAATGGTCTAATGAGATTCATTATGTTGAAAAGTCATTTTATGTGCCTTGGTGTAAGCAAAATTAGGATATTTTCATATGCTGAAAAAACAAAAATATTCTGTTTAGCATATAAAATAATTCTTGAATGTTTTGAAGAAGGTTTTTCTTTTCCTTTTTTTCTCTAATATCCAATCAAGTTCCTAAAAGATATGTCATATCCTTAGAAGAACATGTGGTACTTAAGATGAATATGCAATTATTCAATCCATATTTAATCATGGATTCCAGAGATCTGCTATGCAGTACTGAGCAAAACACCTAGGCTAAGCATCTAAATTATAAAAGTTCATGTTTTAAATTTTTATCCATTAACATTTGTTTTTGCTTCCTTTTATATTAAAAAAAAAACATGGTTCATCCTAACTTCTGTCTTCCTCTTCTCCTTCATCCCTCAAGGTTCTAAAACACATGCTAATACCTCATTCTCCCAGAGGAGGTGAAGTTTGGAACTTCCCTTTTTCTTTTTTCTTTTCACTTATTCTTATCTCATATTACAATTTTTCTCTCATTCAAATATTCTTCTCTCATCCTGACCACAACCGCCCCTCCCACAGTCCTTCCCACCAACATCCCCTCTCCCCTAGATCCTCCATTCCTCCATTTCCATGCAGAAAAGAGCAGTCCTCGGGGGATATCAACTGAACTGGGCACAACATGAGGGAATAAAACTATGTACAAACCCTCATATGATGGCTGGATGAGGCACCCCAGGAGAAGTAATAAGGTACCACAAACAGGCAAAAGAGTCAGAGACACCCCCTCCCACTGTTTGGAGTTCCACAAAAACCCCAAGCTAAATAATCACAGCATGTATGTAGAGGACCTAGGTCAGACCTGTGCAGGCTCTGTCATTAGTGCATCAGTCTTCATGTGCCTCTATGAGCCCTGATTAACTGATTTTGAGGGTTGTCTGATTCTCCTGGTGTCCTCTACCCTTCTGGCTCCTACAACCCTTCCTCCCTCTCTTGTGCAGGGTTCCCCAAGTTCTGTTTATTTGTGGTTCTCTGCATCTGCTTCCAAAAGATCCTTGATCAAGCCTCTCTGATGACATTTGGGCTAGACATTGACCTATGAATATAGCAGAATATCATTAGGAATTATTTCATTGACTTTTGTTTTTGTTTTGTGTAGTGGGTAGCTGTTCCAGCTTTGACCTTGAAGCACCACCCCAGTGAGGCAGGCAGTAACTGCCATGCCTACCTATGACCTGCACCTGGGGCATGGCCAAGACAGGAGCCCTTAAGACCGAAGATCTGAGATACTATGTGCCTCTTGGCTCCTCGTGATTCTGGATGCTGGATGCCAGAACAAGTCAGAGTTCTTCAAAGAACCCCACTGGACTGTACCTCACCTCTCCCAGATCCTGTAACCAACCCCTTTTCTGGCTGTAAGTTACTCCAAAATAAACCTCCTTATAACTACCCGATAAACTGCATGAGGTTGCCTTGTTAAATTCCCACATTAGTTTTGTTTTGTTTTGGTTTGGTTTGGTTGTTTTTGTCAGTTGTGTTTGGTTCTCCCTTAGGTCTCTGGCCATCTAGCTTCCACTTTCTGATCATCTTGGCAGTGTCTGGCATGGGCTCCTTCTCATGATTTAGGCTTTAAGTTAGACCAGACATTGGTTGGCCACTCCCACAAGCTCTGAGCTGCTATTGCCCCAGAACATCTTTTAGGCAGGACAGGTTGTGGGTTGAAGGCTTTGTGGCTGGTCGTGTCTTGGTTTCACCACTGGGAGCCTATCCTGGTTATAGATGATGGCTCAATATCCTCCATTACTAGAAGTCCTTACTAGGATCACCCTCATATGTTCCAGAAAGTTTCCACTGCACAAGATTTCCACATCACCACCTAAATGCCCACCTATCCTCACAGTCTCTCCAGGTACTCTCTCCTCTCCATCTTTCTCTCCCCAGAATCCATAAGACTTTCACCTTTCAGTTATTATTTTCCCATGTATCTGGAATCTAGGCTATTATGTCATTATTTCCTCAGATATTTCAAATGTGCCCATTTTCCCAGGGCCTGCACGAATGCAACTCTTGGTGGTATAACCTAGGGCTTTGTAATCTTATGGCACAAGATCCTTTATGCTAAGAATTTTTCATAATTCAAAGCAAACAGGTACTCATGTTAAGTATTTACTGATAAAAACTCAAAGAAATTTATTTAAAAATATTTTTTTTGCTGAGCATATATCTTTTTCATTTATTGAAGATGAAAGGCAATCTGCATGCTACCATAATGGCTCTGTTCCTTATTTTTACATAAGACATTAAACATTGATTGAATATTTGGTATTAAGAAAAGTAGAGCATCTTCACTTTTCAGAATTGATTGATGGGTTAATTTTAAAATAATCAATGGCAAGAACATATGTTTACTAAACACATAGTACAAAATGGCAGGTGCATGTTAAGGATCATTTCAGAAATTGTCAAAAAATCCTGTCCTAATCCCCAAAATTAATTTGACAATGTTTCTGAACCTCATTAGCAAATTAAAAAGTGGTTTTAAAAATTAATCATCCTCACATAGTCCAATAAAAAGACAAGCAACTTTGATACTTACATGCTAAGGAATTAGAGAGGGAAAATATTCAAAGTGGTTTTTCTTTTCCATAATTAATCTTTCATGTTTCTATAAGAGCAGAAAACTTCACACAAGCAGTAAAAACAGTGCAGTTCCTAAGGTATAATAGTCTTTGGATTGGAGGCAGCTTCTGTTAATGGGAAGGCATGCTGTCCAGAGTGTGCATATGGTACATTCAGAACACAGCCAGAGGTGGAGTCACACAATGCAACATGTGTGAGAGCTGCTGTAACATCCCAAAATTATTACACATTTACTTTTAAATGCAGTTTGGGTCATGGCATGTTGAGAAATTTCTTCTTTCTAGCAAATTTTTGTAACTTCCACTTACTGCTGCAGGAGCCATATGGGGTCACTGCCCACAGGTAAAGAAGCTGTTGTCACCATACCCCTTACTCTACAGATGAATGACTCAATTGTTACTCCTACAGATGCCCTTTTTTCAATTTCTCTTCCCCATGTAACATCGGTTTTCCCTGCTTATGCAATGTGAACTGTATTTAGCATTCAAACACAGCGCTAAGGAAGGCTTCCTTTAAACAATCTCCTTCAAACAACCTTAAATGCTTCACTCAGTAGGTTCCCCTAACACTCAACTTGACCTCTATCTTCATGTTTCATACAAAAATGTTTTAATTAGCTACAGGTTCTTGTTCAGGAGCTATTTCTCAGGATTGAAACATTCCCTCATCCAGGGAAGATGAGAGGCTCACAAAACTCACAGAAATTTACCAAAAAAAAAATCAACAATATAATAACAAGAAACAATAAGGAAGTTTTAAAATTCACAGGACATCTCTGTCTAACTCCCACATGGTTATAGAAATAACTCTTGTGGAGAGACGTCTTCTATAGAGCTACCCATCAGTTGCAGAAAAAACCTCTATGATGCAGCTTTCATGACTGACCATCTGTGCTGAGTGGGCTTTGTGGTGATGTAGTAGCCTCAAAGTCACCCATGTAAGGAACTCAATAAGCACAGTGGTTCGCTAAGCTTCACTTGGGTGGATTCATTGGGTGTGTCAATAGTGCCCTATGTGAGGTGAACAGATTACTTGTTCATGTTTCTCTAGGAAAGGTTATGCTGCAATGCTGTCTTTCCACATGACCTTCACAGGAATGCTATGCATTATGCTTCCCCATTGAGTCACTCTTCTGACAAAGCAGATTCTGTCAGCCAAAATGGGGTACGCTAACTTCTGTATTTTTCTGGAGAAAAACCTTCCTCTGAGAATTTTATATCGTGGTGAATCAATTTATTCCAAATTCTTTACTTATATGTTGAATCCACTCACTTAACTAAATAGTCTCAAATCCAGTAGTTAAGTATTGCAACTCTGCATGAATTTTTAGCATTTTTCTGGGCTGCTCATGCCAAGACTAAGAGCCTTCATGCTTTCTAGTAAAATCCCCAAAGCAGAGAAATGTGCAGCCAAATGCTCAAAGTAGATAAAAAGTACAATCCACACTGAAATCAAATAGAAGCCATGTGCATGACTGGTTTTCTACAGTTGCTGGTTTGGAAGAGGTTTTATCAAAAAAGGGATGCCAACTTTCATTGCATGCTTCCCCTATATCTCTTTAATCATCTAACATTGATTTGCAATAACTGGTCTGCTGATGTCAAGTGAACCTTCAAATGGGTCATGATGGATTATTTATTTACTGTCTGCCAGATGCATCAAGATGATCTTATGAACAGAAGTTATGTTATTTATATAATCAAGTTCAAGAGGAATATTTTTCTTTTCTGGTATTCTTATTTTAAAAAATGATGTAAGCTTTTAGTTCTGCCTTCCTTTCATTCTGATACTTTGTCTTATTTTTCTTAATCATGCTGTAGATTTGTCAATTATTTTAGACTTTCAGATAACTAACAATTAGATGTGCTGTTTCTATCTCCATTGTATCTTCTTTTGATTTCACTATTTTCCATTATTATTTTTGCTATTGTTTTTCCCTTTTCCTCTTATATCTTTGGACTTTTTTATTTGATATGTATTCTAACTTCTAAAAGTACACATTTAGGTGTGGATTTGGTTTTATGTTTAATTTTAAGGATTTTACTTTTCTTATTAAAAGGATATAAGCTCCTAAATTTATTCCTAACAATATATTATTTGTATACTATGCCTGCAGGTATGTTACATTCTCATTTTGTTTAGTTACAGGTGTTATTGTTTGAGTTATAAATTTATTTTTCAAATTTTTCTGTATTTTGATAATTTAATATTTTGTTCATTGGGATATATTTTGATAATTTTCAAATAAGTGGAGTTTTCCTAGATATTTCTTATGATTGCTTTTTAACAAATTACACTGTGCTCACAGAATATGGCCTATTAAACGTCCCAGAATTTTGTATTGTCCCAACATAGGTTTAAGTTTTACAGATGCAGTGGTTTGTGCTTGAAAATATTGCAATATCTACAGATACTGAACATTTCAAGTTTTTTAGTCTCTGTAAAAAGGTTTAACATTCAACTAATTAGTTCTCCTTAAGATATGAACTAATTTTGGTAAATCTTCCATGACAATGCGATTCCTCTTTTTTTGTTCTTTATTTGTTTTGATATTTGTGACTGGATTTCTCTGGGTAGCTTTGAAGCCTATCCTGTAACTCATTGTGTAGACCAGGCTGGCCTCGAACTCACAGTAATCCACCTACCTCTGCTTCCCAAGTGCTAAGATTAAAGGCATGCAACACCACTGCCCAGCCTTACAATGTGAATTCCTGATCATGAAATTGATTTCTCTCCCACTTCAGGCAGGAAATAGAAAGATGCCAAAATTATAATCTTGAATCTATCTATAAGATCTCTGATCTCAGAGCTGCCAAAATATTTGAATATTCACAAAATACTTGAAATTTATCATTATATGTTAATAATTAAATAGTTAATTGCACAATTATTCATAATAGAGGTGAAGACACTTTTATTCCAAAGGTAGATAATTTTCTGTCAAAATCAAAAATCTTAAACAGTAGCACAAATATAAAAAATCAGGAAAGGAGGAAAGTGATGCCTGATTAGCAAGGGAGGGAGGCAGTAAAACCACTTCCAGATCATCAACCTGGCATGGTGCCATCAAGTTATGGGAAGAAAGGATGTAGGAGAGGTAGGAAAAATGAGAGGGAAAGAAAAAGAAAGGGAGGGAGTGATGGAGGGACTGTACCTTTTTATATACTGTGATGGCCTTATATTGCTTTGCTGAATTCTTTTTTTTAAATTAAGAAATGTTTTATTCATTTTGCATACCAACCACAGATACCCATCTCTTCCCTCCTCTCCCCCTCCAGCCTTCCCCCACCCAACCATTCTCCATTCCCTCCTTTCACAAGGTAAGGCCTCCCATGGGGAGTCAGCAGAGCCTGGTACATTCAGTAGAGGCATGTCCAAGCTCCTCCTCCTGCACCAAGGCTGTGCAAGTTGTCCCACCATAGATAGTTGGCTCCAAAAAGCCAGCTCGTACCCTACTGCCAGGGGGCTCCTTAAGCAGATCAAGCTATACAACTGTCTCGATTATGCAGAGCCTAGTCCAGTAGCATGGAAGCTCCCCAGCTGTTGGTCTAAAGTTCATGAGTTCCCACTAGCTTGGTTCAGTTGTCTCTGTAGGTATCCCCATCATGATCTTGATGCCCCTTGCATTTTTTTTGCTCTGGGAAGGGGAAATAGATAAGATCTCCATGAATAAACTGGAGGTGAGAGAGGCAATAGAGAGTAGGGGATAGGGGGTGAGAACATAAGGGAATGAGAGGGTCCAGCTGGAACATGGACACAGTAGGAGAGTGATAAAAGAGCTTTCCTGACTTCTACAGCCATAGCTTACTCCTTCCGCTACAACACATGGTTAAGAAGGCTTTAATGAGAGAGCCCAAAGAGCAGCTTTGGTAAAGATTTTGTTTGGTTTTTAACTGAGATTAGGGAAGTCAAAAAAAATTGTACCAGAACTTTCTTGGCATTCAGTGTGGGCCTTGTGGCTGTATCATGTTTTGGACATCACTTTTAAGAAACATGGAGGGTGCCACACATGCATTTTTTCCCTCTTCTTATAAAAACCAGCAGTTTCTTTATAGGATCACAGTTTCATGACCCTTTCCTATCTAAGTACATCTGAAAGGCTCAACTTTCACCTGGTATATTGACTTAAGTTTCAACCTTAGTTTTGGAGGGACAGACAGATCATAGAGGCATGGATATGTTTGCTCTATCATTAAGCTCTTTCCCTGTGCACAGTCCACTGAAGTATTAATTTCTTCTTATTAGTTTCACTCCTTGTAGCCATTTTTTATTTGTGACCACTGACATCAAGCATGTGGAAGACCATGACATACAAATACAACTTCTTTCTTCACTTATTTTGATGCTCTTTAGTGAACTTTAGGAACCCACAGATTTGATGTTTAGCTTCCATGTTTCCCTGCTAATGTATAATTAATTGATCCCAAAATATTTCTTAAACTGTTTCACTCTCAAATGATTTTCAGTGAGATATGCACTGTACTCACGTTGAGTCCTCTTTAAAAGTCCTTTTGCTTTATATTTCACTTTCATTTAAAATCATTAGTGCCTAAAGAACACATAGGAAAAGGAGCTTGCAAAACAGCCTGCAGCAGTACAGGGCTCAAAGGGGATCCACCGAGTTGGTGTACTTTTTTATCTGAGAGAATAAAGAGAAAGACACACACACACTTGATAGTTTGCTTCTGATTTTTTCTTTATTCTTCTGTATTCTTCCTCTACATCTTTCCTGGTGATTTCCTTCCTCATTCTTGATGTTTTCCTTCTAACTAACATTATTTTTTACATTACAGCTTATATAACCTGTGAAATCTTTCAAGCAATATAAAAATTGCAATGTGGTTACATTCCATTTTTCAAGTGAATGATTACAGTGAATGCAAGAAAAAACAGCATCTTTTTTCATATTCCTTATATGATTAAATATTGTATGTATTACAGGTGAAAAACAAGTTGTCCCAAGAATCAATACACATTCATGTCTAAGCAACTTGTTATAAATTAACAGAATGTGAGCAAGCAAGGTATTTTTCTCAGCCATTTCTTTTGCTGGCAGACTGCACTTGCGGTTACAAAGAAATAACCAATTATTTTATTATTTCAAAAGGTAATCATATAAGAAATCTTAGAAGAATCACAAATCTAAACTTTTATAGAATCAGCCAGCTCTATTTTAAATCCTTAGGGTATATACCCACTCATCAAAAGTATATATATTCAGCTGAGGGCAGAAATGGGCATAAGGAATTAATCATCATCTTCGATCACCAGCCAACAATCCTAGCAAGGAAGATATGTCAGCCAATAATAATTATGCTGCTTTGTTTTTGTTCCCTGACCTTAATGAGTCCCTCACTCAATTATGTTCCTTTCTAAAACTTTAGATTGTCTTCTTGGGCTTTTCACCTCAAAGCTATTTGATAAAAATGTCCTAGTCTAACCTTAAGCTATTTTCAAAGCTTTTTTTCAGCTCTGGTGCACTCTGAAATCTGTAAACACATCTCCCAACATTAAAAGAATTTTAGCTAGCTGGGATACTGGGAATCAATTGGTTTTCTTAATCATTGACCTAAGCCTCAGTCTATACAGCCCTCTGGAAGTTATCCAATTGAATGCTTTCTTTTATATGTTGCCTTGGTTGTGATATTTTATCACAGCAATGGAAAAGTAATCAATATAACTATCTTGTCATGCCAAGTAAATCTTTTGAAAGTAAAGAGGGCATGAATGGGGTTGAGGGTTTTATTATAGATGTAAAGGAGAACACAGGCAAAAAGACCAGAGGTATCTACAAAAGTCCAGAATGAACATGCTGCCAGCATACTGAACCAAGTCATCTGAGGAGAGGGGAAAGGAGAAAGACCAAGATCAGGGTCCAAAAGGTAAAGAGGCCAAGAGGCTAGGTTATATAGGAATCAGAGAAGGGGTAAGGAGAAGCCCAACCCAGAACCTGTGTGGTATGCCAGGGTGCTGAGAGAGACTAGTAAACAGCATCTGCTTCATTATGTTAATAAGCACCTCTGTTAGCCTTTGTCTCAGATTTAAGACCTAACACCAAACAAATTAGTTCATTAGTTTTTAATTCAGCCTCAAACAAGTTCTCAGGACATGGGCAAAATGAAGCCAGATTTTTTGGTTTTGGTTTCTGTTTTTTTTTTTGTTTTGTTTTTAGGTTTTTTTGTTTTTTGTTTTTTGTTTTTTTCCTATAATGTAATACCAATGGTCTCTACATTGAAATCAACAGCTACAAGGGCCTGAGGACCATGGGGTCAAGTTCATCATAACAACAGCTACAAGGCCTGAGGACCATAGTATCAGGTTTAACATAGCACAGCCCCACTCTGGACACTAACTGTTAGTGACTTTTCTCATTCCTAAACAAGACACTTGATAAAAGTAACTTAAAGAAGGCAGGTTTATTTTTAGTTCATATCTTTTGGGTACATTCAAATATGGCAGGAAGTCATACTGGCAGAATAATGGAGCAGCTGGCCCCACTATAGCAACAGTCAAGAAGCAGGGAAATGAATTGCTGTTACTTGGCTCACTTTCTCTCTTTTCTCAGGGTAGGTTCCCAGCCTACAGGATAGTGCTGCTCATATTAAATGTGCTCTTCCTTCCACAGTTAGAGCTTTATGGAAACATTTTTCTAGACACACCTGTAAGTGAGTCCTGATGATGTTTTTTGTTCCAATCAGGTTGTTAATGAAAATTCATCACCAAATTGCCCAAATGAAAGTCATATCTTGAGAAAGTGGTACAGTCCTTGCTGATAGATGGATACAATGAAGTTTGAAATGTTTGTTATCTGATCTTTTGGAGACTTCTGACCCATATCCTGAAAATACAAAAAGAAAATGAAAAGGATGCTTTAAATGAAAAGTCATGTAGATGGCTGGAATTTTTCTTTATTGGTTTGACATAAACAGCTTCACAGAGTGTCCTATCTCCAGCCCATAAACCCTCAGATGCTGATGTAATTCATCAAAGATTGGGATGAGTTGAATGTACTATCATTTGCTTCTCGATGTGTCTGTCCATAGATTGTTTATTACTTCAGCAGCTTGATGGCAGATCGTGCCACATGAAAGCATTTAGCATGTAAAAATAGCCCAGTGATCAACAAGGAGATCCTAATTGTTAAGAATAATCAGAGACTGTTCAAATGTCTTCATGATTGAGCTTTAAGTTATCCTGTGATGTGGAGACAAGAGGACAAGTATATGGTCAATGGGTCAAGGTATGTTCCTCAAGCCCTGAAATAATTGCTTTGGAGAGAAACTGTGTATTGAGGTACAGTTTTACATGGTGTCCTAAAATAGGACATAATTTTGCTGCATTGTTTTTCAACTTGAAGTAGAAAAGGTTGAGAAGTGACTGTGTACAAATACAAGAAATGAAGAAACACAGGCAGCATATATGCACAGACTAACTACCAGACCCCATGTTTGGTCTCTCAGTTGGTTTCAGTTGCTTACTTGGCTTCACCATGCTGAGTTGGTGATCTCCGAGAGTTTTTACTGTTTTCCTTGCTGATAACTGTATTATCTTCCTCTGGCTTTTATATTTGTGCTACTATTTAAAGTTTTGTTTTGTTTTGTTTTTAATAAAGGTTATCTTCTCATGGAATAAAAGTGTCTTTACTTATACTATGAATAGATGTGCTGCTAACTATTTTGATTGCACTAATCTCAGATGATGAAAACTTTTGAGATTTTTTTTTAGAGGCCATTTAAATGTCTGAGTTCCTCTAAGCTTACAGGTCTATGGACTCAGATTATTATTTTAACTGATTTCTATTTTTTGTTTGTTATTGGAGGGAGAACAATTGTGTGATCAGCACTAAGAATAACATAGTCAAATAAACTCAATAGAATAACATTCTCTTTTTTTTTTTTTTTTTTTGGTTTTTCGAGACAGGGTTTCTCTGTGTAGTTTTGCGCCTTTCCTGGAACTCACTTGGTAGACCAGGCTGGCCTCGAACTCACAGAGATCCGCCTGCCTCTGCCTCCCGAGTGCTGGGATTAAAGGCGTGCGCCACCACCACCCGGCTATAGAATAACATTCTTACAATGTTAAAAAAAATACATAATACTGCCATGAACTTGACATGAATTTGGATGTTTTCTCACATTATTATTGCCTATATTACCTATATTTTTCACATTATTATTACCTATTGAATTTCTGTATTACCACTTATGTGTTTAATTTGCATAAGACAACATAACATTTGCCAAAGGAAAATGTTAACTAAGTAAAAAAAAATGTAACAATGATTCCATTCTTAGACCACACATTTAAGAACATATTCTCCCTTTCCCTATGTTTCAGTTTCTCACCTTGTTACAGCAAATGACAAATCAGGCTAGCTATGCTTTTATTTTTATTTTTTTAGTACTATAAATATAGAAGCACTTAAAAAGAAACCATTGCTTAGTATTTTGTCTATTACTTCTGAAAAAGCTTCTGAAGTGTCAATACAACATTAAATGCAAACTAGGAAAATTACTGCTAGGCAATAATTATATAATACACAATAAAATGTGCTTGGGTTTCCAACAGAATTTTCTGGGCAATTAGGGCCCCTTTGTTAACAAGTGAAGTTCAGAAAATTAAAGAGATAATAACTTGTATTTTATGATCAAAAGACATTATTTTATTAAAAATACACTTTGAAGACAAATATAAAAATACAAAGATTCAAATAGTAATACATTAATTCAGATAAAAGCTATTAACATTTAATGTTATGTTTTGTTTATATAACCCTCAATTATTAAAATCCCCCAAATTAATATTGAATTGCTACATAGTAGCAATTTTCATGTATATGAAATAAGTTTTAGAGCCAGGCAGTGGTGGCGCATGCCTTTAATCCCAGCACTCGGGAGGCAGAGGCAGGCAGATCTCTGTTAGTTCGAGGCCAGCCTGGGCTACCAAGTAAGTTCCAGGAAAGGCACAAAGCTACACAGAGAAACCCTGCTTCGAAAAACCAAAAAAAAAAAAAAAAAAAAAAAAAAAAAAAAAAAAAAAAAAAAAAAAAAAATAAGGTTTACTTCAATTTTCCCTATTAATGACCTTTTTAAACTTAATCCTATGTAGGTAAAGAGAAGCAGCCATCCTTTATTTTCTTTCTCTACCCCTTGTTCTCTCTGTGCTTCCTCAGTGCCACTGCTGATTTTCTCTTGACTACACACCTGCTAAGCTTACTGGTTCACACAGGAGCATTGCTTTCTCTCTTTCTCTTTGCTCTTTGCTTTTGCCAATTTTAAAGTTCAGAGAAAAAGACTTGTATTTGCCTACCTTGGATACTGGGCATAATTCTAGACCAACCCACTCTAGAAAATTAAGAAGAGCATAGTTTGCCATTATGGATATATAGGAAGTGTCAAGAACTCTCCCAACTGGGAAGACACCTTCCAGAGGTGTTCATTTACAGAAAAATAAATTAAATTAAGCTACCATCATCTTAAAGTCAAAGACAAGGTACTTGATGATTTCTGACACCACAGGACAATTCTCACCTCATTGTTGATTGCCTTTTGTACCAAATTCTGATTCTTAAGGCATTTAACAACTTGAGAGTTTGCTTTCCAGGAATAAAAGATAAAGTGCATGTTTTTCTTTTAAACCCTACAGCATATCAATATAAACATATAGAAAAAGAATAAGTGTTAAATTCCAAATGCTTTTTCACTTGTGTTTATTATATCCACTAAAATCCTGAATTTAGAATGTTTTACATTAGTGATTCATATCACCAAAGGGGTAAAACCAAAATATCTTCACCTTTAAGAGTAATACAGATTTATCAGTTTACAAAGACATACACAGCCAGGTGGCAGTGGCACATGCCTTTAATTCCAGTACTCAGGAGGCAGAGCCAAGTGGATCTCTGTGAGTTTGAGGCCAGCCTGGTCAAACTTTGTTTTGAAAAAAAAAAAAAAAAAGACATACACATTAATATTGGTTTCTTGTTCATTTACTTCTCTGTTCCTTTTTATAATCAGACTTTAAAACATCATTCCTTTCACTGTAGAGTTATGTATTCTCTATAATCTAAATGAGTTTACTGTTTGTTACTGTTTGTCTTAGTACTGCAGAAAAGACCTCTTGCAAAATGGTCCAAGGGCATTGCCTTCTTCTACATACAGGGATTCAGGATATTTCATGCCATTATCAATAAGATCCATTATGTAATTTATGTGTCTCAGTGGGAAGTGAAAATGTAGAACTCCCTGTTCAAAGTGTACAAATGGAAAATTTCAAGATTGGGTAGCTCTAAGTCAATAACTACCAGGGCCCTTCTATAGACTATATGTATGTTTATGATGCCAGTCAGTTGACATCAGGCTTCATCAGTCTGTCTCTAATACTATTGTTACAACAAAGGGACAGGGCAGAGCAACTAGTTCTTTTTTATTTTTATGAACTTTTAAAATCTATTCTTGGACAATTTCATACTATATATATTTTATATATATGCATATGTTGTATATTTAGCAGCAGGCTCTTATCATTTACAAGTAGTTTTTTTTTTGAAATAAGGAATGCAACTTTAAAACTGAAACAAATTTAAAAATTCTTACCTTTTGCAGAATATAATATTCATATTCAATTTGTAAATGAGAAACTTAAGCATGTCTGCTATGTTTAGAACTTATACAATACTATGATGTTTGACTTCTAGAAGTATTGTTTTCCTTTATACTTGTAAATAAAAAATAAACCACTGTAAAGCTTCAGACAGAAATATGATCCTTTTTAAAGGGTACTATTTAGAGAAGACATGACATTTTATTTCTTAATATCCTACAGAAAAAGCAAAATTCCAAAAGAAGTGTCTGAGATTCAGCAGTCTACAGAGAAGCAACAGTGCTTTTAATTTAGGTCTCAAATCAGACCCAGGAATTGTGAAGATCAGAGATACTTGCTGTAGCATTTTATCAGCAGCAGTCAATATGCAAATGTATGAACATTTGAAGTTAGTAATCAGTTGTAAACTTTAATAGTACAAGGTAAGAACTGAACCCTTATCTTGACTGATGGCTCTTATCTCTAAGATGGGGAGGAAGGGTTGATACACAGGAACTCCAGACTTTCAGTGGATGTAAATTACACGTATGTAACAGAGCCTCAGTCCTCTGATAAGAGGGAGACTGCTCAGATAACAAAGAGCAGTAGATAAGAGAAGAAAAAGAGAAAAAGAGCATAGAAGAGTTAACTCACCATGCAAAGGTTCTCTGTAAACATCCTGCCATTTAATTCCTGAGAAAGGCAAGATACTGAATAGCGAACCCAGACAAAAGACTGGAGTGAATAACTGGAGAGCTGTATTTTAATTCAGATTCTTCTTTGACCTGTTTCTCTTCATTTTTATCTCTGAGTCATTTTCCTTGTAAACAAAACTGGAGCATCAGTAAGAGAATAGTTATAAATGGATGACTGAAGTTCTCATACAATTTAGATAATTTTAGAGTAAAAGGTCCTGGCTTTTCCTATCACTTTTGCAAAACCTGTTGATAGCATCTGTATCAGATTTTTACCAGTTGCTGCCTGACTCAGATACTTGTTGCTAACTCTTAGAAATAATAGAGCATTTGAAACTCTGCCTTATGTTTGTGTGAGGCTACAGAAACATGTTTCTTCATATTAAATAAGAGAGCTATTGTTTGTTTTGATTTAATCACTTGTCCTCTTGGAAAAAAAACAAGTTATCATTGATATTTTTTCAGGTATCCTGTCTGTATGCCTATAAAAGTATGCTGAGTTATAGATGAACATCTAAGATGGAATATTTTTCCTGCAAGTTCAAGGGTTTGTCTTCACTCTTTCACATTTGTACTAAACAAATGAAAGCAGTATGAAATTTTAAACATAATAACATATTCTTCTGAATAGAACTGAAAAAGGAGATAAATTTGGAGGCAAAAGTGGATGCTGTTACTAGACATTCAATTAAGCTGACAAAATCGGATACACAAAGCCTAGAAAATTGAGTCTTTGAATGTCAGTGCTTGGAGACTCTCCAAAGTTAATTATTGAAAGCCATTTTATGAATTAGAACACTGACTTTCAAAGAGAGTATGTGTTTGGATCAAACTCACTCAGTGTGAGAACCAGCATCTAAAGTGAAGTCTGACCCCTATCTACCACAGGCACCTTTTCAAACAAGCAATTCAATATCACAATGGAATAGGTGTCAATGTAAGATTAACATAAAGTATAGCAGAATGATCAGCCTTAAGAGGGGAGGTGAGATTGTAAAATATGCCCTGTTGGAAACCTTGTCTGAAACACCAAAAAGAAAAGAAAGGAGTAGTTTTGCATATTCTTAATGAAAATTAGTTTCTAGAAAAGCATAGTGATAATGTATAAAGCTTGGAGGATGAGATTTGAGGTTCCTGGCTTATTAACTGAAGGGCAATGGCACCTACTAAAGTCACCGTGTTTCTGCATGTTCCCTGTAGTGTGTACAGGGGATTTTCCTTAAATTCTTGATTTGCCCTGTGAAATTGGAAACTACAATGGAACTGGAGAAAATAGATCCAGCAATGGCACAAATATTTTGACCAATTATCTTAGTTTCATTTCCTGATGCTGTGATAAAATGCTTCACAAAACAACTAAAGAAAAGAAGGTTGACTTTAGATCAGAGGTCAAGGTTACAGAGTCACAGCCAGCAGTATGAGCTTGAGGCTTTTAATCACATTGCATCCTTATAGTCAGGAAGGGATAGCAACAAATGCTTTTGTTCAGCTAGCTTTCTCCTTTCCCTTCAGTCCAACACCCTACCCCAGGGAATGGTGCTCTTCAGTTTTGGGGTACGTCTCCAACCCTCACTTAACATGATCAATGTAATCCCTCACAGACATGTCCAAAGGCTAAACAGTCCATTACAAGTGTGCCTGAAGGCTTGTCTTCTAAGTAATTCCAAATTCTGACAAGTTGATATTTAGCACTAGTCATTACACCACTCAAATGAAAATATTAAATATTGTAATTTTAAACTGTTATTTGGAAGACCAACAGAGTAACATATGCAACACTAACATGGCCTGAGAGAAACAGGTCATCTGCAACAGTTTGGGACTCAAATAAATAAGATTATTACACACTGTTCCTTTAAAGCTCATTAGTTCATTGAGTTTCTAAAAGTACATCTATTAAAGGAAAAGGGACAGAGAAAACCAGGAGTCCTACCTGGATCACAGATGGTAAGTAGAATGCTAACATTAGTCCTCTTTGCTTGTCTAGTTAGAATATAATCCTAAAACCATTTCAGAAGTTTAGACTGTCCCCCTCCAAACTCTGCTGATAAACAAAGGTACCAAACAGATCATATAGATAAACAATATTATCTTTCTCCATGTTCTCTATAAGGTACATGAAGTATGTTTGGCTATGATGCAGTAGAATGTCCACAATTCATTCCCTAGATTAAGAACAATTTCTTCTAGAATACAATTTTTCATTGGGAAAGAAATATTTGGGCATGATATGCTGTAGGTTTTGTGCCTGTGGCTGTGAAACATGAAATGTCAGAGCTAGAGGACACGCAAGAGATCAGATGCATGGACACCAGGGCTAGACTGAGGAAATCAAAGCCCAGTAACAATGTCATACCCAAGACATAGAGCTCATTAAAAGAAAAATCTAGCCAGACAGTGGTGGTGCATGCCTTTAATCCCAGCACTCGGGAGGCAGAGGCAGGCGGATCTCTGTGAGTTCGAGGCCAGCCTGGGCTACCAAGTAAGTTCCAGGAAAGGCACAGAGCTACACAGAGAAACCCTGCCTCCAAAAACCAAAAAAAAAAAAAAAAAAAGAGAGAGAGAGAGAGGAAAAATCTAGACCAATGGTTTTCAACCTGTGGGCCATGACCCCTTTGGGGGTAGAACAACCCTTTCACAGTTATCCCCTAAGACCATCTGCATATCAGGTACTTGCATTACGATTCATAACAGTAGCAAAATTACAATTTTGAAGTAGCAAAAAAATAATAATTTTATTCTTGGGGGTGGGTAACCACAACATGAGGAACCTTATTAAAGAATCACACCATTAGGAAGGTTGAGAACCAGTGCTCTAGACCAAATTTCAGAGACTTTGTGGAAGGCAGAATATTGAAGCTCCAGAGATTTCCATGTTGTGCCCTTGGTTCTTGGGAATATGTTACTTTATAATATAAAAAGAACCTTGTAGAAGTGGTTTAAGAATTATGAGACTATTCTGGGTTACCCATTGTGACAATATGAGGAGATGTGGCAACAAAGATGCTGATGTGACAGGAGGAAGTGTTGGAGCAAGAAATGTAGATGGGCTCTTGATAACATATCAAGCAAAGAATGCTGTGAGATATTTTTGTGTTTCCAACACATAAAACTTACCTGGAAATCAGAAGGCCGAGTTAGCCACTAGTTAACCATAGAGGCCAGGAAGTGGTGGGCATACACCTTTAATCTCAGCACATGGGAGGCTCATGCCTTTGATCCCAGCACATGGGAGGCTCATGCATTTGATCACATCACATGGGAAGTAAAGACAGGAATATAAGACAGTGGAGACAAGATCTCAATCCTCCTTTCTGTCTGAAGATTTGTGGAGGTAAGAAGTCTCTAGTGGCTGCTGCTCTGTTTCTCTTACCTTTCAGGTTATTACCCCAATATTTAATTAACTCTTGATTTGTATTGATAAGATTAATTAGAATCACCCTTCAAAAGAATATATTTTATTTTCAAAAGTGTAGAAGGAACCCTTCCAAACTAATAACTTTCTTTGAGACCTTTGAGAAGATACACAATGATTTAATCTGTTTACTGGTGGCTTTATTGAGAGGCATTGTAGAAAGCATCCATAAGTATATAAAGTCTAGGCAACACATCTTTTAACCAAAATTTTAACAGATCAATTTTATTGTGATGAAGCTGACCCCAAATCACTCACAAGGAGAGTATTAATATTTACTAGCATTGGGGTACATACTCAAAAGGAATCCCATTCTACTTCATTAGACCAAAGCATGTGCATCTTATGTTCCTTCATATTAAATTTAAGATGTGCCATCTAAATATAATTATTCTACTGCATGCTGAAAGTGTGGCTTTTTTTCCTCAGAAGGAAATAAATCAAACTATGTTCACTTTTCCTTTTAGACTTAAATACATAATCTATGGGAAATGAACTTAGGCCTAAATAAGGCAGTGATTATGTATCTAGAATATAATATTTCTCCATCACCACCTACATTGTGCATGCTCCATTATAAGCTGTTCCCCACATTGAGAACTCTCACAAGATTCCATGGGACTAAGGAAAACAAGGCAAACAGATTTAGGGTTGCACAGAGTACCATTTATTGGGGATCTTACTTACAGAAGCATGATTGTGGATGCAGCAAGATTAAGTGGATCCCCAGAATTTGTGTCAGAAGAAAGGCAGACATGACTCAATGTCATATGGAATGACTTGGCTTTTCTTAAGCTAATATCAAGGCAGGTATATTCCTATTTCTGGACTCCAGTTGTAAAGTTTGAACAGGACTAGTTGTATCTGTTTATCATTCTCTAGGAAACTGTAGGAAAAATCACTAGGGTTACTCAAGGGCAACCACAGAATCTGTGACTCAATCTGTGAAACAAAAGCTATGTATATTGTGGTCAAAATAAAAACTATGTATGTTCCTATAATTAGGCAAAGGGGAGAGGGGTGCCCTGGTTTTATTTCTGTTGCTGTGATAAAGTACCCCAACAAAAAGCAAATTAGGGGAAAGGAGCCTTGTTTTACCTTACAGGTCATCATCATGGGAAAGTAAAAACAAAAAATTCAAACTGCTAGTCACTTCACATCCACAGTCAAAAACAAAGAGAAATAAATGCATATATACTCTCTTGCTTGCCTGCTTGCTTGCTTGCTTGCTTGACAGTTCAAGACTCTATGTCTAAGAAATGATACTTTCACAGTGACCGGGTCTTCTCATACCAACCAATTTAATTAAGCTCCTCCTTACAGATATGCACATATGTCAAACCCACACAGACAGCCCTTCACTAAGGTTCTTTACAGGTGATTATAAGTTGTGTAAACTTAACAAAACTAATCATCACAATAAGAAAACAGGAAGTCAGAGGTATGAAGTAAGTCTTGTTCTTATTAGGGTATAGGTTCCATTCCAGTCTTAAAAAAACTCTTTCCAGCTGAGCAGCAGTGGTGCACACCTTTAATCCCAGCACTCTGGAGGCAGAGCCAGGCAGATCTCTGTGAGTTCCAAGACAGCCTGATCTACAGAATGAGATCCAGGACAGGCACGAAAACTACACAGAGAAACCCTGTCTCAAAAAACCAAACAACAACAAAAACCTGTTTCCTAGGATTCTCCTTCCAGGACTAACACAGGGAGGGGACATTGTCCCTGGGGTCTGGGCTTGACTACTTATGCACATTTGGCAAAAAATGTTACTTAGTGATTACAATTTAGTTTGAAAAAAAATCACAGGTTCCTGCTCACCTGAAAACTCTATCACAAAGTAATAAGTGATATTAGAGGTTTATATATTAGAACTTCCATTTACTCCTGGTTATTAGCCTCAAAATTTATATAAATTGGATCTCTTAGCATCTGAAAGTAGCATCTGAATGAAAATGAATAAATCTCCTTAATTAGAAAAGGAATCTGCTGGTCAAACTAATGGGGAAGTCCAATGAGAATGAGTCACCCAGCAGGTCTGGTTCTAAGAACTAAATAAAAAAATAATTAGGTCATTTCTTCTACCTATCTTAATTTCATAACCCTTCATAAATTTGGGCACTAAATTTGGTCCTAACCAGCCTCTTGTCCCATTGAACCACATGGCAAAACTTCACTGGGGGTGGTAAAGCAAACAGACTCCAGAACTAAGCTAGCTTTGCGTCCTCCTGCCACAGTTTGGTAGTTTTTGTTTTTGTTTTGTTTTTTTTAAATAGTGGTTCTGTAAAATGGCAGAGAGCAGGATTGTGACATCTGTCTGCTGCATTTGTTGAAGGATTTTCCACATGAATAAAGCTCTTAAGAAATGCCTCTCTCAGCCGGGCGGTGGTGGCGCACGCCTTTAATCCCAGCACTCGGGAGGCAGAGCCAGGCGGATCGCTGTGAGTTCGAGGCCAGCCTGGGCTACCAAGTGAGCTCCAGGAAAGGCGCAAAACTACGCAGAGAAACCCTGTCTCGAAAAAAAAACCAAAAAAAAAAAAAAAAAAAAAAAAAAAAAAAAAAAAAAAAAAAAAAAAAAAAAAGAAATGCCTCTCTCCCATTTATTTAATGGATTTTAATATCATCCTCCTGTGATTTCTACATATAATCTATCAAAGCTCTAGTGTAAATTAATATTGTTATCGCAGGTGAGTATAGATCAAATAAGTACAAAGAGGAAGCTCTGTGATGGGACCTCACACGGGATAAGCACTCTATAAAATTCTTCTTTATGTAGTAAATAGTAGCTGCTTCCAAAATACAATATAGTAGCACAAGTGGTAGTTTCTAAGACAGCACTCCATATGCATTGAAAATAAAAATTAACTGAATTTGTCCCTAAGCTTATCATATCCAATAATTAAATACCACCTGGGAGATGTGTTATAGGTTTCTTAACCTCAGTATTACTTGCAAGGTACATTAAAACATATGTAGAATAGTAGCCCAAGTAGATAACAGCTTTTCCAGAATTTGTTTAGCTTACTACATAGTTAGATATTCTTATGTTGTCTAACCCAGCCAAGTACACTGAAAATTAATGATATGTTGAAATAACGAGTTTTAAGTTTTTTTAAAGTTAAAGTAAATTTTTGAAACAAATAGTAACAATAACAATAACAACAGCAACAATAAAGATAATGGATACCTCTTAAATTTCCTGAATATTAAGATTTTTGAACATTTAGCATTATAAAGTGATTGAATTGGATAATTCACACCATTATGGCATTCTGTATCATTAGCAAGGAGCATAGTGTTAGCCTCCTTACTACCAGGAGAATTCTAATATAAATCTATGATTTTAGCAGAAATTATTCTAAATGGAAAGTTCATCATAATCAATTTCATAGACGTAAATAAACATTTAGAAAAGCTAAAATCTATATTTAAGAGCTGGATGCTTTTATATTAACAGCAACCTGTACTAAATTACTAATAAGTACTGTTTAATATTAAATATGAACTTTCAATATTTTTTATTCTGATCCTCTTTACAACTCTTCCACAGTGGAAGCTCCAAGAAATAGAACCATATCCTCTGTTGTCTGACCAATTTGCTTTCAACTATTCTTTGTAACACTGAACTCATACATATCTTTTGCACCAAACATGTTTCATTGATATTTACATAGAATATAAATATTTGTTTTATACACTAGCAATAAAATTAAATATGGCAAATTCAATGCTTGTTGAGTTGAACTACAATTACACATATATGTGACTATATTTACAAAGGAGAATTGGCTGAAATGTGTGCAACTTTAGCTATTAATCTTTAAGTCAAATCTCTACATTGACTGCATTAATATTAAGTGTCAAGTGCTGTACATTTTTCACATAAATGTATAATATCTAAGTTTTAGGATAATAATATAATCTTTATGGTCTTAGAAATCTGATGATAAGAATAAATTGTGTACATTGTTTGCCTGAGGAGAAATGAAAAACACATCATTCATAAATGATTCTATTGGAATTCTTAGGACTTTGTCTAGGTTACAACATCAATATTTTATATTTCTAAATATTTATTTATTTTCAATTTTAGGAAAAAAATAAATATTTCATGGTCAGATTAAAGAAAAACTTGAGTAAAAATATGTACCATGAATAAATTATACATATTCTAAAACTTCAGAGATAGTTATATATTCACAATTTGGTAATTCTCTTAATCACTGTGTATTTTTGTAATTATTGGTTAGTAATTTTAAATTAATTTATTTTGAAAACTTACATTTATAGACTAATACTGAAAGACTAAGAAAACATGGCTAGTAAGCTGGTGACTGCAGGTTTGAAAAATGGCCAGGCAGTGAACTACCAGAGTTGTTGTTGCTGTTTTTTACTTTATGTACCCAAGCATCACTGCTTGAGAGACCTGCAGCCAGAAAACACAATCAGGGCAAAGAAGTCCAAAGAAAAGTCTTCTTCTAGGAAAAGGATAGAAAAAAATGCAGCACAAGGAGACAAAAATATTCTAACCATATTACCTGTTGCTGGGTGAACAGCTTTAAGACAATCATGTTCCCTCTGCTGGCCATCAATCACAGAGCTACTGGAGATGGAAAGCAGAGATGTTCACATACCATCCCTGTAGTCTTAAGTAGTCCCACTGTTCTTTCATGCTACACATTTGGAGGCTAGAGCTAGGGACAGAGTCACAATTCCTATGTCAAATTATGAGGAATTTGCCTCTTTCCCTCCAACATAGTGTATATAAAGGATTATACAAGATGATCTAATTTTTTCTTTTCTTTTTTTTCTTTTTCTTTTCTTTTTTTTTTTTTTTTTTTTTGGTTTTTTGAGACAGGCTTTCTCTGTGTAGTTTGTTGCCTGTCCTGGATCTCGCTCTGCCAACCAGGCTAGCTTCGAACTCATAGAGATCTACCTGGCTGTGATTAAAGGCATGTGTCACCACCATCTGGTCTAAATTTTTATATTAAATACTTTGTAGATGTATGAACAATTCCATTTGTGGAAAAAAATAATCCAGCCACATATAGTAAATGTTCAAATGTTTGAAAACTGAAACACAGGGTTGAAGACATTCCATTTTCAGATTAGAATATGGGTGGTATTCAAGTAGGACAGAATAATAATACCAATCCTTCAGTGTGCTGACCTCTTCAGAATACTGACTTGTAAAAAGGATCATGATTTAGATTCTGAATTTAAGTAGGTTTCTTTCAGGAACAATAGAATTTTGAAATAGGAATGTCTCAAAAACACTTCTTCGGTTTTTTTTTAACTTTTAAATATTAATTAATTAGTTAATTTTGTATGAAAGAAACCATTTAATTTGGAACTCACAGAGGCCATGACCATCATGGCAGGGAGCATAATAGCAGACAACCACAGCGTTGGAGAAGGAGCTGAGAGTTTACATCAACAAGCAAGAGGCAGAGAGAGAAAGAAAGGGCGATAGTGGTATAAGCTTTTGAAACCTCAAAGTCCATCCCCAGTAACATGCTGCCTCGAACAAAGCTATATCTTCCAATCCTTTCCAAGCAGTTCCATGAACTGGGGACCAAGCATTTGGGTTTTTTTGTTTTGTTGTTTTGTTTTTTGGAGAAAGAACTTCAAGTTAGGTGAGTAGGGAGGTGGGGAGGATCTGGAAGGACTTGGGGAAAAGGAAGAATATGATTAAAATATATTTAAATTTTAAAAACTGTTTTAAATAATAAAAACATAATAAAAATTTATATATGAACCTACAGAAAACATTCTCATTCAAACCTCTATTATATATGTCAATGTGTGTGAGTGAGGGTATGTGTATGGCAAGGCATGGTATGGAAAAAAGAAGACAATTTTCAGAGTCAGTTCCCCACTTATACCTTGTTTAGGTAGTGTCTCTCTTGCATCTGCCTCTGACTGGCTTAGTTATAGCTAGCTGGATCACCACATCTGGCTTTTACATGAGTGCTAGGGATCAAACCCATGTTATCAAGTTTGCACAACTGGCTTTCTTACCAAGTAAGCATCCTCCCCAGCCCTCACAGCACACTTCTCATCTTCAATAGTGTGGGGGACTAGCCCCTATCTTTTACAGGGTTCCTATAAGGAGGAGAGATGAGTAAGGAACTTGTAGATAGAATGATAGGCCTAACTGAGAAGAAGAAAAAAGTCAGGAACACAGGATAGCTCTGGGAGGATCTGAGTCAATACCCAACTGCCCAGAACTTTATGCAAAAGGGCTTTTTCAAACAATGCCAAATAGAGGCACAAAAGATCTCCCCCTTGCTAGATACGACCAAGTGTAGACCCTTCCTAACACCTGGTACCCAGGCCTGTGGTCCATTCATCTTTGTGCAGTCATGCTGGGTAAAGCAAGTTTAGATCTCACTAGGAAGCCTCTGTGGGCTCCAATGGGTCCCTCTTCTTCATATTTTAAAACTCAAGTGAGGCTACAGAGCTTAATTATATGCAGCTCTGAATTCACTAAGAGCTTGCAAGTAGCTGGAATTAACACAGCATTACTTCTGCTCCCTAGGGCTGCCACACCTCCCAGTAAAGTAATAGGATGATAAAGATGGAATATCTTTATGGGAATGGGTCTAAGATTACTACAACAGTCTTAGCTGCAACAAGCCCCTTTTTTTTAAATCAATAAACTCCTTTCCATACAATAGGAAATTCTAAGTTACTCTTTATCTGAGGAATGAGGAACACCTCATACAAGTAAGAAAGGAAAATTAATAAAAGCCAACAAACTTACCAGTTGGCTTTATGGTACCTATAATCAAATAGTCCCAACAAAGAATTAGGAACATGGCTAAAAGAAACAAAAACATAAATTATCCTTGTGGTCATTTTCTATGACTGTGATCTCCCAACATCACCTTTCCAAGGATAAGGATTGTATAATACACTAAGCATGAAAGAGCTAAGTACTGAAATTAGTTATCATCAAAGAAAGAACCTAAATAACTAAACTTTAAATTTTGTTTCTTATATACAATTAATTCTAAAATCTCTGAATTTTTACAAAATATGTGGACATATATCCCAGATTGATAACTGTAAGTCAACACCCCAATGTACTCATATGCTGTGGCCTGCACCTTTGTTGTATTATACAATCATAGTAAATCCAATGTTATCCAACTTTCCAGTGTTTAAAAAGTTGTAGAATTGTTGTTCTTATATTTAAGGTTTTTGCTCCATTTTGAGGTTTTTGGTGTGTATATGTGTGTGTGTGTGTGTGTGTGTGTGTGTGTGTGTGTTTACAAAAGTTCACATTCCTTTGTTTGCATGTGTATATCTACTCTTCTTAACATAAATTGCTGGATATAAAGATTCTGTCATTTTCCTTTGACATCCTTATCACCTTCTACCCCTGTTTTATATATAAATTTTAAAATAATCTTTAAATATATAAAATATCTTTAGTGGATATTCATTTATTATTTTATATGGCCTATATATCATGATTTATACTATGTAAATCTTAACAGTATTTAATTTCCAACTAAGGAAAAGTTATATATTTAGAATTTCTTTATTTCCTTGCTGGCTTATAGATTTATTTTACATAAGAATCTTCTATAATTTCTGTTAATGTAATAGCTAAATGCTTTTTTTCATTTCAAAAATAAATGGTATTTTATTTCAACCCTTTCATTGATTTTTATATATAGGTGCTGTGTGATTGTCTGTATGTCAAATGTATTGCTCTGATTGGTCAATAAATAAAGCACTGATTGGCCAGTGGCCAGGCAGGAAGTATAAGCGGGACTAACAGAGAAGAGAATTGAGAGAATAGGAAGGCAGGAGGAGACACTGCCTGTCGCTGCCATGACAAGCAGCATGTGAAGATGCCAATAAGCCACGAGCCACATTGCAAGGTATAGATTTATAGAAATGGGTTAATTTAAGATATAAAAACAGTTAGCAAGAAGCCTGCCACAGCCATATAGTTTGTAAATAATATAAGTGTCTATGTGTTTATTTTATAAATGGGCTGTTGGACTGCCAGGGCTTGGTGGGAACTGGAGAGAGAACTCCAGCTACATATAGGAAAGCAATTGATTCTTCTATATTGAATCTATTACCAATATGTGTTAATTAGGAAAAATATCCTACATGTATAATTCCAAAGAATTATTTTAAGTGTGTCTAAAGAAAAAAAGAATATAAACTCTTGAAGAAACTCCAACATAACACAAACAGTTGATAAAATAGCAAAGTCAGTCCAAGATATGAATGTATAATTGAAAAAGAGGGAATTCTAAAGAAAAAAAATACAAAATCTGAGATAATTGAAATGAAAAACCTAATAGGTCAAACCAAAGCTCCAGGGAGAGCCTCATAAATGCAGTGAGTCAGCAGCCACAGCAATGCAGTGGGTTAAGAGAATATCAGCAGCCTCAGCAATGCAGTGAGTTAAGAGAATATCAGCAGTCTCAGCAATGCAGTGGGTTAAGAGAATATCAGCAGCCTCAGCAAAGCAGCGAGTCAAGAGACTATCAATGGCCTTGGCCATATGGTGGGCCAAAGGAACATCAGGGCTTGATGACAACAAGATAGAGAGGTTGGAACATTCAGAGAAAGGCAAAGGAAAGTTAATAAGAAACTATGTAGGGATATATAAGACACTTTGAAAAGACAAAATCTATAAATCATGAACATAAAAGGAGAAGAATTTTATAATAAATGCAAAGAAAATGTTTTAAAAAAAATGATGGCAAAATTTGGGAAAAATAACTCTAGCTATGTATAGGAGACCTTAGAATGTCAGAGACAAGACCAGAAACAAACTTTCCATGTCATATTATAGTTAGAACAGTAAAAATACAGAACAAATAAAGTATATGAAAACTGCAATTATGAAACACCAAGTCATAAGCAATGTCAGTCCCTAAGAATAACAACAGATTTCTCAATAGAACCCTTAAAATCCCATAAGAATTAGAGTCCTATTTTTCAAGTTCTGGAAGACAGCTGCCAACCCAATTTATACTACCTAGCAAAACTGTCTCTTGTGATTGAAGAACAAAGACAAATTTTCAGAATAATATAGACTAAATGAATCTATGGCTGCTTTACAGAAAAAGACAAAAATTTGTGTAGAAAGCACTGGTAAAATTCTTTGGACAAAACAGAAAGATAAATGCATTTTAGTGGCTATCGGAAAAAATAAATAACATCATAATGATAGTTAAGCAAATGCGGAATAGGAAAACAATGAGCAGTACAAAATCAACAATATGAAAGAGATGGACATATACACCTTTCAATAATCACTCTAAATACTAATGCCTTAGATTCTGATATCAAAATACACATACTAACAAATTGTATTAAAAATAGGAAACATGTTTGTTGCCTTCAATAAATGCATCTCTTTTATTATTTTTTTATTTTATAAATTAATTTAATTTTTACATATCAGCCATGGATTTCCCTGTCCTCCCTCCTCCCACCCCCTTGCCTTCCCTCTAGCCCACTCCCCATTTCCATCTCCTCCAGGGCAAGGACTCGCCTGGGGATTCAGGTTAACCTGGTAGATTCAGTTGAGGCAGGTCCAGTCCCTTCCTCCCTTCACCCAGACTGAGCAGTGTCCCTGCATAGGCCCATCAGAGGAAGATTCTACTTTAGAATGAGAGTATGGAAAAGGGAATCCTATCAAATGATACAAGGAAACAAGTATGTGCTACCATTCTGATATGGACACAATAGACCTTAAACAAAAATTAGTCATCAGAGATACAGAAGGCGATTTCATGCTGATTAAGAAAACAATGCATGAAGAGAACATTATAATTTCAAACATATATGCAACTAACACGGGTGTCCATAATTTCATAAAGCAGATAGTACTACATATAAAAATTATAGAATACCCAAATACAATATTAGTAGGTGAGGTGTTTGAATAAGAATACCTCTTCTGTGGGATGCCTTTCTGTATACTATGAATATGTGTTGCTCTAATTGGTTGATAAAAAGAAGCTGCATTGGCCTATGGCAAGGCAGCTTAGATGCAAGTAGGAAATCCAAGCAGATATACAAAGAGAAGAAAGGAGAGGAGGGAAAGACATCAACTGCCACCAAAGGGGAAACAAGATGTCAGCAGACCAGTAATGCTACAGCCATGTAGCAAAACATAGATTAATAGAAATGAGTTAATTTAAGATGAAAGAGCTAGCTAGCAAAAGCCTGCCATAGGTCATACAGTTTGTAAATAATATTAAGCCTCTGAGTGATTATTTTATAAGCAGCTATGGGACCACAAGGCTGGGCACGACCAGAGAAACCTTCCAATACCTCCCTATCCCATGTGCCTGTATTTGCATGCTTAGTCACAGGGAGTGGCATTGTTTGAAAAGACTAGATGGATTAGAAGGTGTAGACTTGTTGTTGGAAGAAATATGTCACTGGACGTGCTTTGAGGTTTCAAAAGCCCATGCCAGATCCAGTTTATGACTCTATTTCTGATTCTTTCCTTCTCTATCATGTTGCCTGCTTGCTCTTGCTTTCACTATAAAGTTCATTCCTTCCCTGGCATTAGAGCCTCCTTCTTCAGTATTCTGACACATACTGAAGAACAGCTGAGACATTCAGCCTCATAAATTGAACAACAATTAGATTCTTGGACTTCTGTTCATAGATAGTGTAGATTGTTAAATTAGCTGGACCACAGGGTGTAAGCCATTCCAACAAATCCCCTTTCTATATTTATATATATATAGATTCATTCTGTAAGTTCTCTTCCTCTAGAGAATCCTGACTAATACAGTGGGTAATTTCAATATTCCGTTCCCACTAGTTAGTCAGTCATCTCAAAAAGTAGCGAACAGAATTATGTGACTTAGATGACATTATTGATTGAACATATCCAAACACTACAGAATACACATACTTCTCTGCAGCTCATCATTTCTCTCTAAAATAAATCACACAATTTTGCACAAAGAAAGTCTTAAAAGTGTAAGAAAAATTGAAATAATTCTCTATATTCTATCTGACTATAAGCTAATAGAAGAAATTAACAGCAAGAGAAACTACAGAATATAAACAAATTCTTGGAGATTAAGAAATAAATTATTGTATTATGAATGAGTCATTGAAAGGAAAAGAGGAAATAAAATAAATTCTAGAATCACATGAAAATGAAATCACAACATATAAAAACCTATGGTATATAATGAAAACTGTCCTAAAAGGGAAATTTAGTGCTGTGTTGCAAACACATACATTAAAAAAAAAAGAGAAATCTTAAATAAGGAATTTAATTATGCACCTTAAGGCCTGAGACAAACAAGACAAAAGCAAATCCCAAATCAGCACATAGAAACAAATAATTAAGATCAGAGAGAGGAAAGGAAGGAAAGGGAAAGAGGGAGGGAGGGAAGAAGGGAGGGAGGGAGGGAGGGAGAGAGAAAGAGAGAGAAGAAACTAATAAATTTAAACAATAAAGGAATGTATTATAGACAGCAATAGAATTGAGAAAACCATTAGGACATATCTAATTAGATTTTCCACTAAGCTGGAAAATCTAAACGAAATTAATGAACCTTTGGATACCTGTCTTATCAGAGTAAACTCAGATGTGATGAGCATTTTAAAGAGATCTGTAATAAACAGGAAGATTTGAGATTTAAAAATATCTTACCCAAGAAGAGCAGAAACTGAGATGAATTCACCATTGAAATCCACCAGGTTGTTGAAGAAAACTGAGAAGACTGCTTCAGACGCTATTCCATAAAACCAATCAGGAAAGAATATTGTCAAACTCTTTATAAAGGTAGGATTAACCTGATAACAAAAAACAGGTTAAAATACAGCATAAACAAAAATATATAGACAAAACTTCCTGGTAAACTTAGAAGTAAAAGTTCCTAATGAATTAAAAATCAAATTTTAGAAACAACAGATATATTATCCATCAAGATCAAGTTGTTTTCATACCAGTGATATGCAGATGGTTTAATATATAATAATCAACAAATGTTATACATATGAAAATGTATTTCAGGACAGAAATTACATGAGCATATCAACAAATGTAGAAAAGGCCTTTGACAAACTGAACATCCTTTCATGGTTTATCAAGTAGTCACTGTGAGTTGGAGAAATTTATCTTAAATTAATAAAGGCTGCCTGTGACAATCCATCTTTTACCATAAATACACTAGAAGTTGCAGAAATTCATCTTTAAATAACAAAGGCTGCCTATGACAATCTTATAGCAAACAGCAAATGGGGCAAAAATTATTTGTTTCTGCTATGCTACACAAGAAGAATGTACACATTCCCCTCTCCTACTCAATATAGATCTTGAAACTTAGCTGACTAGAGATGAGAGAAGGAAGTAAAAGGGATATAAATAGGAAAGAAGTCAAACGATCCTTTATTTCAGATGATACAATTCTATACATAAGAGATCTCAAAGACACCTGGAGAAAACCCTTCAGTCTGGGCCAGTGAGATAGCCTGTCACTACGCCCAGGGAACTGAGTTGCAGTCTCACAAATTGTTCTCTAACTGCCGCATGTGTGCTGTGACATGTGCACATACACATACACACATACATGCACACAAAATATATAAAATATAATAAAATTATAAAGGCAGTTCTTAGATCTTATAAACACAAAAGAGACAATGTACAAAATTAACATACAAAAATTAGTAGCCTTTCTATATTAGAATAACAAACATGTTGCGAAAGAAATTAGGGAAACAACCCAACTAGTAGTTGCTTTAAAAATACCTTGTAATAAACCTAACCAAGGACAGAAAGACTTCTATAAGAAAGCTTTTAAAAAACTCAAGAAAGAAATTGAAGGAAACACCAGAAGATGGAAAGTCTCTCCTTGTTCATGGATTAGATGGATTAATGTTGTGAAAACGACTATATTAGCAAAGACAATATACATATTCAGTGCAATCCCCATTAAAGATAAAGTGCCATTCTTCAGAGAGACTGAGGGAAATCATTTTAAATTATTTTATGGAAGCACAAAAGACCCCAGATGACCTGAGAAATCATTCCTGAGAAAAGAGTGTAATGTTGAAGATATTACTACAGTAGATTTCAAGTAACAAAGTAGATTCACAATGGCAAAACCAATTATAGCACAGGCAAAAAACAGACAAGCAGATCTGTGGAATATAATACTCAGGTATAAATCTATATAGCTACAGTTTCTTTACCAAATGCCAAAATACACATGATGAGGGAAAATAGTCTTTTCAATAAATGTTCTTCTGATGAAAAGACAGCCATGTAAACTACATTGTTATCTCTCACTCACCACAAAAATCAACAACAAATTCACCAGAGACCTTAATGTAAGACTTGTAAATGTAGGGAAAAAAGTTGGAAAACACTTCAAGATATTGACATATGTTGGGGTTTATCAACAGGACTCAAGTTATTAAGGAAATAATGCTAATTATTGGCAAATGGGGCCTTGTGTAATTAAAGCATTTCTATTTATCAAAGGAAACAGTTCATTGAGTGAAGATATAATCTATAGGATGGGAAGAAACTCTGATAGAGGATTAATATATACAATATACAAAGGACTCAGAAATCAAACAATAAGAAATCAACAACCCAATCAGGCAATAGGATAATTAAATGACAGTTTGCAAAATATAAAGTACAAATGGCAATAACATGAAAGAAAAAAAAAAACATGCCCAACCTCATTAGCTATCATAGAAATACAAATCAAAACAACATTGAGATTTTTGTCTTATCCCAATCAGAATGGCAATCATTCAGAAAATAAACAAGTACTGGCAAGGAGGTGGACAAAATGGAACCCTTCTGTACTGTTGGCAAGAACACCAAATACTTCTGCCACTATGGAAGTAAACATGATGTCTGTCAAAATATTAGAACTAGACCTATCATAAAACACAGTTATTCTAATCCTGTATATTTATCTAAAGGATTCTAAATCAAACAGATACTTAAACATTAATGTTTATCACACCAATATTCACTATAGCTAAGCATTGCAAGCAACCTAAGTGTCTAATAACAGAGTAATGAATCAGAAAATGTGATGTAGATGTATAATGGCTCTTTTCAGCCATAAAAAGCTAAGTAATGTTATTGGCAGGAAAATGGCTGCAACTGGATATAATCATGTTACATAAATTAAGGCAATTTTAGAAATTCAAATGTGATGTGCTTTCTCTATTTGTAATTCTCATACTTTATGCAGACTAATGGCTGATATTGATTATTAATTAGACAGAATCTAGAACCACCTAGAAGACAGTCCTTTAGGAAACCTAGATGTCTGTGAGAGATTATTTGTATTGAGTCTAGGAATACCTGTGGGAGATAACCTTGATTGCATTAATTGAGGTAGGAAGACACTACTGGAAGTAGTACCATTCCTTTGACTGAGCTCCTGGACTAGATATAAAGTTACCATAAATATTAATCACTTTCTGCTTCTGGACTGTGGATGCAATGTCACCATCTACTTCAACCTTTGGTGGATATGACTTTTTTTACCATGATGGACTGTGAGTCAGCACAAACCCAATGTCTATTAAGGTGCTTGTCTAAGGTATTTTGTCTTAGCAATGTGTATAATAATTAAAGTAGAATCTTGGAACTACACGTGGGAGGTGGCCATTGTAATAATCCTGGCCTTGTAGTTCCTAGCCTGTTGTCTTAATTTCTTTTCTCCATGCTATAAGTGCTAGTTAGTATTTTATTTGTTTGTCATCTTGATAAAATCATGAATTATTTGGAAAGAGGGAACGAGTTGTATGTGCTAAGGATACCAAAGCTAGAGAAGTGGAGATGCTCAGGCCCCTTGGAGCCCAGAGGATTTTGAATGGGTCCTAGATGTCAAACACTGAACTATTCACACTGCTGAATATTAGTTTTGCTCTGATTTGTAACTCTGTCCTGGTTCGTCCCTCTTGGAGTAAGAATTGTATAATTTATTCTTTATTTTACAAGAGCCCACGGTTAAGAAATTTCAGATTTTTAGAGAGACTTTGGAGATTTTAAGAAAATGAACTTTCAAGACTACGGACTTTTAAAATTATACTATGGTTTATATTGTAAAATTAATATGAGATCTTGGGTACAAAGAAGGGAAAGGTTATGATTTAATAGTAATATATTTGTGAGTTAATTTGACAAAGCGTCAATTGAACTGGTTAGGTTTTTTTTGTCAATTTGGTACAAGCTAGAGTCGTCTGGGATGAGGGACCTTCAATTAAGAAGATGTCTTTATCAGATTGTCCTGTGGAAAGTCTGTGGGGGCAGTCTATTGATTGATAGTCAGTGTGGAAGGGCCCAGCCCCTTGGTGGCAGCGGCACCCCTGTGCAGGTGGTGCTGGGTTGTGAAAGAAAGCTGGCTGAGCAAGCCTGTAAGAAGCATTCCTCCATGGCCTCTACTTTTGTTCTTGTCTCCAAGTTCCTACCTTGAGTTCCTGCCCTGACTTCTCACATGATGGACTATAATATGTGAGGTAAAATAAACCCCTTCTTCCCCAAGTTGGTTTTAGTCATTGTCTATGTCACAGCAATAGAAACTTAACTGTGACATGATTATAACATAATTTAAAAAATAATTTAAGGAAGAGGGGTTTATTTTGGCTCTCAGCACAGATTTCAGCTCTTTCTGGTGAATTCAAAACATCAGAAGCTTGAGGGTTGGTTATTATCATATCCAAAATCAGGAATGAGAGGAATGAAATCAAGCTAGTGGTCATCTCAATTTTTCTATTTTATATAGCCCAGCACCTCCTACCCAGAATGGCCATAATTTAGGGGTATTAATATGGCATGCCTAGGTGCCCACCTCACAAGTAATTCTCAGTTTTGGCAAGTTGACAATTAACAGTAACTGTCACAACTTTAGAACTGTTTTTGATCTAGAATGTAGAAGAGCTTGGTATTTAGAGCTAGAAAAGCCCTATTACAGTGGAAATAAGACTTAACAGGCCATTCTGGTGGGAGCCTGAAGACATGAATGATGAAGGAAATGTAAAGAATTGAGATTTTACAGGGGAAACAAGGACACTATCAAGAGTTGAGCAACTAATATTTTGGCCAACAATGTGGCTTCATTATACCTATGTCCTGAGAACTGGAGTAAAGTGAGATGGAAAAGTTATGAAATAATCTGTTTGGTACAAGATACTTCAACACAAGATCATTTGGGTCATGCTGAGAAAGGAGCTTTAATTTTTAAAGAGATTGGTGCCACTGAAGAAAAACTATCTGGGGATTACTGGGACAATAAGAAAGGTCCTGAGTGAAAGATTCCACCCATTGGAGGCTCTATCTTGTGAAGATCCAAATTCATTTGAAGAAAGAATGTCTAAACTGAATTATTTTTTCTCCTTAATATCCTAGGGCCAGGATCCAGAAGCTGCCATGTCTGTGGCCCAAGGACACTGGGCCATATCTCTAGCTGGCAGAAGAATTTGGCAGTATTGTCCTCATGGTAATGGTTTTGCAGGCATGGAAGATGAAAGATTGAGGGGGTTGCCTTAGTTAGGGTTTCCATTGCAGTGATAATGTAATGTGACCAAAAACAACTTGGGGAGGAAAATATTTCCTTCTATTTACAGTTCCAATCACAGCCCACCACATCATGAAATTTAGCAACTAGCACCAAGTACAATATTGGCCCCCTCTGGAACATAATTTCTGTGTGCTGACTCTGAGGAAACAAATCCCAGAAGTTTTTACATGAATAATTATCATCTCTTCTTAATCACAGCTGATTCTTCAGCCCCAGCTGACCAATATCAATTGTCCCAGTAAGACAAAAGTTTCATTTTTGTGGTTCTTAATTCCAAATATCTAAGATCTCTGACAGAGTCTTAAAGGGACTCTCAAGCTTCCCTCTGTGCTTCATAAGACAGCCTCCACTGTCTGTACTGCTCTCAACATTGTTGTCTAAGTTCCGGCAAAATAGCCCACTGAGTTCTCAATACTCAGTGGCTTTTCTAGACTCCAAATCTAAACTCTTACAATCTTCCACAAAACAACCTGGCCTGGTCTGTAGCAGTGGTAGTCCATTCTCTTATATTTGTTAGGTACTATTAACAGTAATAGTGAACTCTCTGGTTTCTATTAGGGTTTCTATTGTTGTGACAAAACATCATGAGCAAGAGCAATCGAGAAAGGAGTTGATTTCAGTGTAGAGTTCATCATTGAAGGAGGTCAGGGCAGAAACTCAAGGTAAGAACTTGAATGAAGGAGCTGATAAAAAGGCCATAGAGGAGTACACTTACAGGCTTTCTCCCCAGGGGTTATTCAGAGTATTTCTTTTAGACACTTCTGGACCAGTTGCCCAAAGGTGACACCCCATAGTGATCTGAGCCCTTCTACCTCATTCATCAATCAAGCACCACAGGTTTGCCCATAGCCCAATCTTAGGAGTATGTTCTCAACTGAGAGTCCCCTCTTCCAAAATAACTGTAGCTTGTTACAAATGTACAAAAAAAAAGAAGAAAGGAAGGAAGGAAGGAAGGAAGGAAGGAAGGAAGGAAGGAAAGAAGGAAGAAAGGAAGGAAGGAAGGAAAGAAGGAAGAAAGAGAAAAAGAAAAAACTAACTAGATCAGAGGTCATGGAGTCCTGTCTAATTGTTTCCAAGTGTAGCAGAGGCTGGTCAATGTATAGCAAAATCAAAATCCCTGTAAAGGGGTCCTGTAGGCAACTGTGTAAAACCATGAATGTGAGGCCTAAGTTGCATTGGAGATCCAGGATATTAGCAATGCTAGGACCCTGGGATGGCCATCAAAGAAGTTTGTAGACAAGGAGTAGAAACATCCTTAGAAAAAGCTATGTGTTTTGTGGTCAGGAGAGTTGGAGATGTAGAAACCTGATCCCTTTGGAGCCCAGTCAATTTCATCACAAGGCCCAGACATGGATATGGGTCTATCCTATTGGTGTTAGGTTATACTTTGGTCCAGTTTTTCCTTGCTGTGCATAGATTTTTCTACATCAGAATGGGAATATTTGTTCTGTGATATTGTATTTGGGATATTGTCATCTGCTTTTAATTTTGTAAGTATTTACTGTTAATAAATTATCTTGAATTCCAAAAAGAAAGCATCTTCAACAAATGGTGTTAGCATGACTGGATGTCAACATGTAGAAGACTGCAAATAGATCTATATCTGTCACCATCCACAAAATATAAGTCCAAGTGGATCAAAGAACTAAACATAAATCTAGTTACTCTGAATCTGATAGAAGAGAAAGTAGGAAGTAGTCTTAAACACATTGGCACCAGAGATCACTTCCTAAATATAACACCAGTAGCAACGACACTGAGATAAACAATTAATAAATGGGAGCTCTTGAAACTGAGAAGCTTTTTAGGGCAAAGGACACGGTCAATAAGACAAAACGACAGCCTACAGAATAGGAAAAGATCTTCATCAACACCTTATCTGACACAGGCTGATATCCAGAACATATAAAGAACTCAAGAAATTAGACATCAAAATACCCAACAGTCCAGTTATAAAATGTGCTATAGAGCTAAACAGAGAATTTTCAACAGAAGAAGCTCAAATGGCTGGAAGACATTTAAGGAATTGTTCAACATCGTCAATCATCAAGGAAATGCAAATCAAAACGACTCTGAGATACCATATTACACCTGTCAGAATTGCTAAAATCAAAAACACTGAAGAAATCTTATGTTGGAGAGGATGTGGAGCAAGAGGAACACTCCTACACTGTTGGTGGGAATGCAAACTTTTACAGCCACTTTGGAAATCAATATGGTACTTTCTTAGAAAATTGGGAATCAACCTCCCTCAAGATCCAGATATACCACTCTTGGGCATATACCCAAGGAATTCTCAATCATACCACAAGGACACATGCTCAACTATGTTCATAGCAGCATTATTTGTAATGGCCAGAACATGGAAACAACCTAGATGCCCTTCAACTGAAGACTGGATAAAGAAAATGTGGTACATATACACAATGGAGTACTACTCAGTAGAGAAAAACAATGACATCATGAGGTTTGCAGGCAAATGGATGCAACTAGAAAATATCACCCTGAGTGAGGTAACCCAGATTCAGAAGGACAAACATGGTATGTACTCACTCATAAGTGGATACTAGATGTAAAGCAAAGGATAACCAGACTGCAACTCACAACTCCAGGGGGGGCTACCTAGTAAAGAGGATCCTAAGAAAGATACAGAGATCACCCAACAACAGAGAAATGGATGAGATCTACATAAGCAAACTGGACATGACGGGGGATAATGGAGGGCAACGGTCGGGGGAAAGAGAGCTTAGGGGAACAGGAAGTCTCAGCTGGATCAGGAACAGAGTAGGAGAACAAGGAAAGAGATACCAAGATAAATGAAGACCCCATGGGAATAGGAAGAAGCAGAGTACTAGAGAGGTCCCCAGAAATCCACAAAGATATCTTCACTACAAGAGAGTGCCTGAGCTGACCTATTCTGGTGATCAGATGGCCGAATACCCTAACTGTCATGATAGAACTCTCATCCAGTGTCGGATGGAAGTGGATGCAAAGATCCACAACCAAGCCCCAGGTGGAGCTCCAGGAGTCCAGTCATCGAGAAAGAGAGGAGGAATTATATAGGCAAGAGATATTGAGATGATGATTGGAAAAAGCACAGGAACAAATAGCCAAACTAGTGGAAACACATGAACTGTGAACCAATAGCTGAGGAGCCCCCATGGAACTGGACCAGGCCCTCTGGATAAGTGAGACAGTTGATTAGCTTGAATTGTTTAGGAGGCCTCCAGGCAATGGGACAAGGATCTGTCCTTGGTGCATGAGCTGGCTTTTTGGAACCTAGGGCCTATGCTGAGACACTGCTCAGCCGTGGTGTCGGGAGGAGGGGACCGGACCTGCCTCAACTGAATCTACCAAGCTGGGCTGACTCCCCAGGGAAGACCTTGCCTTGCAGGAGGTGAGAATGGGGAGTGGGAGGAGGGAGGACAGGGGAATCTGTGGCTGATATGTAAAATTAATTATAAAATAAAAAATTTAGACTGAATTTATAAACTTGAAATCATTAAAGACTAAGGGACTTTTAAAGATGGATTATACTTTGTGTATGAGATAAACATGAGGCTTTGGAGGCAAAGGCTGGCAGGTTATAATTTCAATGTATTTGGGTGGCATGTTGATCAGGGTTTGAGCTGTGATGATAAATACTGATTATCAATTTGCAGGATTTAAAGACAGCTAAGAGGTAAACCTCTTGGGACACCCGTCAGGTTATAGAGTTTAAATTACCCTCTCGTTATGCCTGTGAGGAATTATCTTGATTAAATTACTGAAGTAGGATCCTGAGGACTGGCTCCTGGATTCCATAAAAAAGAGACAGTGAATTATAATTTATAAAGGGCCAATAGGCAAGATGGTACAACTGGTATAGTAGCTTGCCACTAAGACTAAGGATTAAAGTTAGATCTCCAAAGCCCAGATGGGAAGGAGGTATGCCAGTCTTGCATCCTGTCCTCTGAACACACACACACACACACACACACACACACACACACACACACCAAGTGCTGACAAAGAAGTGGACAAAATGAAGCTCTTCTGTACTGTGGGTGGGAATGCCAACTACTTCAGCCATTATGGAAGTCAGCAACATGTAAAGTAGAACTGACATAGGTATACAAAATTATGAATGCATATATAAAATCAAAGTATAAGTAAAACTAGAAAAACCAAAGGGTCTAGCAGAAGAAGCAAGTTTGAGTACATGTTGGAAGTCTTCAAGCATTAATCTCCTTTTCATGGTAGAAGACCAGTAGATCTAGAGGAAATCACCCACAGGATGGACATAAGAAATAAGCTATTTCTCTTTTTTTGAGAAAAATGAAAATTTAATGTGTTTTTTATAAATTCATTTATTTTTAAATTTAGAATCCACTTTTACACAGTACTAATAATCAGAACAGTGGCCCAAAATTTGTTAAATTAATATTAAGTAGTTTGTAAGGTTAACATGTAATTTCCAAATAATCAAGTTGTAGCATGAATCTTAAAAGTCCTTATTAATAAAATCAAACCCGAGCCGAGTTATTGGGGTCCATGCTGGTAGATCAGAGAGACAGAGCAAGCCACAGCTATCTCACCTCGCAGGATCCTCAGCTGGTCTTGTCTCCTCAGACTGGATGCTTCTGTGTCCTCATCCCAATGGCTTTCAGCTGAATTGCTGCTCGAAAGCCTCAATGCTTAACCAGCCACATGCTTAACCAGCCAAATCCTGAACCAGCCAAATGCCTCTAGTTTCTCACCCTCACGCCTTATATATCTTCCTGCTTTCTACCACCACTCCCTGGGATTAAAGGCTGGCTTTCTGGGATTAAAGGCGTGTCACCATGCTTGGCTATTTCCAATGTGGCCTTGAATTCACAGAGATCCAGAGGGATTTCTATCTCTGGGATGCTAGGATTAAAGGTGTGAGTGCCACCATTTTCTAGCCTTTGTATCTAGTGGCTGTCTGTTCTCTGACCCCAGATATTTTTATTAGAGTACACAATATTTTGGTGAACACAATTCCACCACATCTCCTCTCTTTTTGTCTAAAATTAAAAAAGCTTATAACTAATACAAGAAAAAACTATCCAATAAGTATATACAATATATACAGCCAAAACTTACATTAATGATGTCTAGTCCATTAACATGACAGATTCATATGAAAACTCCATTATATATATTAACAATGTCCAGTCCAGTAACATCTGATAAACTCAGACCAAAAAATTTTCATTACTTATCTTATTTAAAACAAGTAGTTCCTTTTTAAAAGTAGATTCCATAATCTCCCTTTTTATCTTATCATATCCATATTCTTTTTTTTTTCTTTTCATAATAGATTCATTAGTCTACCTTTTGTCATTTTTATATCTTCCCTTTTTCTTCAGTGTAGATTCAATGATCCACCTATTTATCCTATTATTTCTTTATCTTTTTTTCTCAGAGTAGATTCGATGATCTATCTCATATCTATATTCTCTTTTTCTTTTTGCTTTCTAGGGGTGAAGATATCTTTAGGGAATCTTGAAAAGAAAATTTTGGGGTTAATCATCAAGTCCTGTATCGTTTGTCCAGTCTCTGCATAATAGGAAAGTTCAGGGCTTGTTTCAAGTCCTTGTTTGAGTAGTCTGTCAGGCTGGATCATCTCAACTAGTCCTCTCGAAATTGTTCTGACCAGTTTGTAGTCCAAAGTCGATTTTTCCATGGTGTTAATCGGCTTAATGGGTTTATCATAGTCCATGTGGAATCATCATTGTAGGATCCTATCATCTTTTTGAAGATTTCAAAGTCACTGTTAGGCATGGTCCTGGTTCCCTGCGGATTTTTTTTTTTTTTTTTTTTTTTTTTTTTTTGCCTCCTCTGTGGTTTGGAGCAATCATAGTCTGATAAATGTCTGTCTCTCGGAACCATAAACATTCTTCCCTAGAACAGAAAATCTTCACAACAATTTCTCCCCACCATTTGTCTTGCCAAACTTTTCCAAACTGACCTTTGCCGATGCTTTCTTGTAACACGATGGTCCTGGCAATTCTTCTCTGAACCAGCAGCAGTAAACCCTTTGTTCCAGGTAGCAGCATCACCGCAGTCACCAACATGATGAGAAGGAGCTGGCAACGTGGAGGAGTAGCCACTGCTTCCATGGTCCCACCACTGTTTGTGGTTCAGTCCGGGCTAAAGCTTCTCCCAAGCCTCCTAGGCCGGCTCAAACTCGGGATCCTACTGCCTCTGTCTCCTTCAGCAAATCCTACCGGTGTGCGCCACCACAACTGCCTGAGTGTAGCTTGGGCCTGAGCTGGGGCTCACAAGGCCACAGACAAACAGCTTTTTCATGAATTCGTAACACGAACGTTGGGCGCCAGATGTAGCAGGAATCTTAAAAGTTCTTATTAATAAAATCAAACCCGAGCCGAGTTATTGGGGTCCATGCTGGTAGATCAGAGAGACAGAGCAAGCCACAGCTATCTCACCTCGCAGGATCCTCAGCTGGTCTTGTCTCCTCAGACTGGATGCTTCTGTGTCCTCATCCCAATGGCTTTCAGCTGAATTGCTGCTCGAAAGCCTGAATGCTTAACCAGCCACATGCTTAACCAGCCAAATCCTGAACCAGCCAAATGCCTCTAGTTTCTCACCCTCACGCCTTATATATCTTCCTGCTTTCTACCACCACTCCCTGGGATTAAAGGCTGGCTTTCTGGGATTAAAGGCGTGTCACCATGCTTGGCTATTTCCAATGTGGCCTTGAATTCACAGAGATCCAGAGGGATTTCTATCTCTGGGATGCTAGGATTAAAGGTGTGAGTGCCACCATTTTCTAGCCTTTGTATCTAGTGGCTGTCTGTTCTCTGACCCCAGATATTTTTATTAGAGTACACAATATTTTGGTGAACACAATTCCACCACATCAAGTTTTTTGAGATTCTAATTATTCATAACCTTTGAAGTATACAAAGCACCATTGTCACATCTTGGTTCCTCTGCTAAGTATAAATATTCAGTACTGAAAGTTGTTAAAAAGTTCACATCAAAAGTTCTTTCCAAATCAGCCCAGGTGGGGCATTATCATTATTCTAAATCTGAATAAGATTTTTAGTGTTAATATCCTATAACAGAGGTTGCATATTTTTCCTTTTATAGAAAACATATTTTCCCCTCATGTAGTACATCATGATTGCATCATAAAACTTTTCTCTCCTTGTACTCCTCCTGATAACCCCCCACTTCCCCTCCCATCCGTATCCACTCCCTTTCTGTCTCTCATTAGAAAACCAACAGGATCCTAAGAGATAATATAATATACTAAAACAAAAACTAACATCAGAATTGAACAAAATAAACAAACAGAAGGAAAAGAGTCCAAGAGAAAGCAGATGAAACAGAGACTCATTCATTAACACTTCCAGGAATCGCATAGAAACACTAAACTAGAAGCCATAATATGTATACAAGGGAGCTGATACAGATCTGTGCAAGCCCTCTGCACTTTGCCTCAGTTTCTGTGAATTCATAGGAGTTTTGATCATGTTGATTTAGAAGGCCTCATTATCTTGGTGACCTCTATCTTCTCTGGCCCTTCTTACACTCTTTCTTCCTCCTCCTCCTCTTCAGAGTTCCCTGAGCCCTAAGGAGAAGGAATTGATGGAGAAATCCCTTTAAGACTGAGTGTTTCTTGGAACACTCTGCACATTGTCCAGTTGTGGGTCTCTGTATTTGTTCCCATCTACTGCAGGAGGAAACTCCTCTGGTGATGGTTCAGCAAGATACTGATCTGTATGTATAGCAAAATGTCATTAGGAGTCATTCTAATGCTAGGTTCCATTAGCAGAACAGTATATTTGGTTTTTTCCTTAGGTCTACAGCCTGTTTAGTGTAAGGTTCTGGTCATCCAAGTAGCATTGGGTATGGGTTCCATCTCATGGAGTGGGCTTAAATCCAATCAAGTAGTGGTTGGTTATTCTCACAAGCTTTGTACCATCATTACACAAGTACATCCTGCAAGAAGGTCATCATTGTAGGTTGGAGGTTTTGTAGCTGGTTGGTATTTATATTTCTCCTCTGGGCAGAGTGACTTGCAGTATCATGGACATAGAGATGAATACTCCAGAAAGGCACCAACTGGTTTTTTCATATTAAATTTGTTATGTAATTATTGTCTTCAATAATAGGGCCTTGCTGTCAGTTTGTGGAGAGCAACCAGTAGCCTTAGCAGTAGTCTGGCTTGTTTGGATGTTCCCATGTGACCCCTTTAGGCAACAAGTATATTAGATATATCTTTCTCAGGTACTGGAAACTTATTTTTGTGACAAGAGATACCCAGTTTGAACTCCAGTTGGGGATCTGTCTGCCCCATAATTTGACAATTTCATATAGATCAACTTCATATATGTATATAACATTCATTTACCTGAAGATTTAATGTTTTAATTTTTTGAATGGCTGAGTAATACTTTATTGCTTCATCTCTAGGTCTCAAGATGTTATGAGGCCTTCCCTATTTCTCTAATATATCTCTTGTCACCACAGTAAAATCAGCACCAGAAGTATTTGAAAAGAAGGCAGGCTTGTCTATTAAAACACAATGTAGACATTGCTTAGAACCTAAAGTTTACAGCTAAGTTGGCTCAAAGCCCAAAATACATATGAGAAATCTAACAAGGAATACTAACCGTAGGGATATTGAGACACTGCTTCTACACAATCTATAAATTGAGCCACTTTTTCCTTGAGTGTCAGTTTTATAAGCACCAACAGATCCACTCTCTAGACGTCTGGTATCATCATATCTAGCTGGAGCCCTGTGCCAAGTACAGATGGACCCATGTGCTTTGACTATCCTGTGTTAAGGGAAATGGCTCTTCAGTAGAAATAGTTCTTCTAAGCACATTTACATGAGCATTTACAGACCTTTCATTAGTCCCAATTTTAAATAAGTCACGTCACTTTTTTTTTCTCATTTTAATAAGAACTAAAACCTCAGAATTTGGACCTATGTTACTTTGATCAAGAATTCAGGGTACACTGAGGGACTACTAGAGCACCTCAAATCTATAAATGCTGGAAATCACCTTATGATTTTTAAAGTCTGACTGTCAGAAAAAGAAGGATTTTAACTAAAGGAAATAATCCAGTTGCATGAAAAAATGCATTATAAAGATGTTCAAAATAGTTATGTACAGCTTCTATTCAGCAGCTACTTAGAGATGTCAGCTAATGCTACACCCTCACAGGTGCAGATTGTGTCTTTGGAATTTAAATTTGAGGAGAAATATAAAACCTGCTGCTCTTTATTTTTTGGTTGGTCTCATTTCCACATGCTCCTTGAAGTACCCTTCCAAACATTGTCTGTGGATTTAAGAAGCAGTGCAGATTTAGACAATAAAAAGTTGGGACCTCACCCTTATTTGAGTAATATCTGGCTCATTTTCTGTGACTCTAACTGTGTGATTTCTCTGTGTCTTTCATCATTGGTCAATTTGGGAAAGCAAGGTAAGGATAGTGCCTTCCAGGAATTAGAGGGAAAAGTTGAAAAAATATGTGTCCTTCTTAGACTTCCAAAGAATGGCCTATGCCGTCCTGCTGAAAGCCCCTCACTTAACAATCTTGCCTGTCAACAGTTCCACAAAGGATTGTCTTCTGCCTGTCTGTCCTCCCCACTGTGGATGCCTCCCAGAAGCAGTTGCCAAATAAGCGTGGTGCTTTCAGACCCAAAGTTCTATGAAAACAGCGTCATCCTAAAAAGCAAAGAGAGAGAATATAGAAAGGGGGACAAAATGAAAACATCTACTGGAAGAGCGGTGCACATGGAAAGGCTCAGGGAAGACAGCAGGTGGTTAGCGGAGAAGAGGTACTGATGTGGAGACAAACCAAAGGCAAAGCAAAACGACCAGGTAAAGCATGGAGCATCTCACGGGAACTGTTCTCTCACCTCCACACACAAGCTGTGCCACTCATTGATTACCCACCCCCAACACAACACTCGCATATCCATAACAAATAAATAAATGTAAACACCTCACAATTTCAAAAGGCAGGAGGGAGAACAAAAGTCTAGAAGAAGGAAAACAGAGCACTGTGGTGATATTGTGTCCCCCAATATATGGTGAACCTTAATAAACTTATCTGGGGGTCAGAGAACAGAACAGCCACTGTTAAACATAGAGGTTGGGCAGTAGTAACACACACCTTTAATCCTAGCATTCTTGAGGCAGAGATCCATCCAGATCTCTGTGAGTTCAAAGCCACACTGGAAACAGCCAGGCATGGTGACACTCGCCTTTAATCCCAGGAAGTGATGGCTGGATGCAGAAAGATACATAAGGCATGAAAACCAGGAACTGGAGCCTGGTTAAGCTTTTGGGCTTTTGTGCAGCAGTTCAGCTGAGATCATTCGGATGTGGACACAGAGGCTTCCAATTTGAGGAAAAAGGATCAACTGAGAAAGTTGGCCAGGTGAAATTAGCTATGACCAGTTCTGTCTCTCTGATCTTTCAGAATTCACCCCAATATCTGGTTCTGGGTTTTTTTTTTTTTTTTTTTTTTTTTTTTTTTTTTTTTTTTTTTTTTTTTTTTATTAATAAGACCTTCTAACAATTCATGTTACAGAACATATAGCTCATTACTGATCCCTTCCACCAGAGGAAGCTGGTAGTCCAGCTCCTGGGCTCCCAGGGAGGCTTAAAGAGCCTCAAATTTCTCACATGGTGTCCAAATTAAGCCTGAGAAGAAACATTTACAATCCTCGTAGAATATATATTTGCTGCATGTTGAAAACATAGATGAGTCAGAGTTGAAGGACCCAAAAAGATCAGATTAGTGTGACTACATAGTTGTGAGAGTTTGGTTTCCTTGGGCCTTTATTCCTGTGGAAAAGATTTCTGTCCAGTTGCTCAAGTGGACCTCTGTTGCCTAGGTAGATATTCAGCATACACACACAAAGGCATGGGCAAGTATAACACATGTTCTTTACAAGGACCTACCAATGGGTTTTCAAAGATGTGACACCATCTGATACTCCAGCCAAACAAATCATGGTCCCAATCTGCACTGGCCTTTCTTGTTTATATTTTTCTAGAGGATTAATTGTGATATTTCATAGTACAACATTAGAGATAATATTTGCATGTTTGAAATGTTTTCATGTGTTCATGAAAGTATGAGAGGAAGAGTTTTATTTTTATTTCATATGTTTAATTTTGTTTCTTTGTATTTTATTTTTTGAAAGGATCTTCATAATGAGCTATGAAGTCTAGACTACCCTGGAATTCCTTATAGCCCAGGCTGGCTATTGTAAAATTGTATTCCGTTGGTTTCAGCCTCCTGCAGGCTGAGATTATAGGTGTGCATGTGTGTGTGTGTGTGTGTGTGTGTGTGTGTTGGTTTTTTCATCAATACGTACCTGTGCACCCCATGTGTGCCTGGTGCCTTTGAAGGCAAGAAGAGGGTGTTAGATCCCTTCAAACTAGATTTGCATATGGTTATGAGTAGCCAAGTAGGTCATGGGAATTAAACTTAGGTCCTCTGGAAGAATAGCCAGTGCTCTTTGCCACCGAGCCATCTTAACAGCTCTTTAGTTATCTTCTTTTACAAAGTTTTTATTCAATATTTCTATTTTTTCATTGTTTCCCTCCTCCTTTTATAAAGCCTTAGAATAACAAGGAATCCTTTTCATTGTATACCACAAGAAATCTTATTTCCAATGATAACCATTGTAGTGGTTTGAATTAAAAAAATGCCTCCCATAATATCAGACATTTAACACTTGGTAAAGAGTGGTAGCACTGTTTGGGGAAGTTTTGATCATGCACCCTTGCTAGAAGAAGTACATCACCATGGGACAGCTTAGATGAAAAAAAGAGAAAAAAGAAAGCCTTGCATCATTTCTCATTTACTTACTCTGCATCCTGTTAGCAGTTAGATATGATTCTTGACTTCCAGCTCTTGCCACCCTGCCTGCCTACTTCCGTCTACACTAGCCACGATGGTGATGAACTCTTATCCCTCTGGAACAGTAAGCACAAATAAACTTTTCTTTCTGTAAGTTGGGTAGGTCCTGGTATTTTATCATAGCAACAGAAAAGTAATGAAAAAAAAATATTGTGCAAAAATGCCTTTTCAACTTAATTGATTAGAAACCATTTTTAACTCAAAAATGTGTTTGTTGCAAAAATATGGTATCTATAAACACAGTCTAGTGGATATAATGGCATTAAAATAATATTTTTTCTTACCAGGGCCCTGTTTCAAGTAGTAACTTTTATTTCTCAAATACATTACTTAATAAATATGAAGTTTTTACCGCTGATATATTTATCAAATGTAATAGTATTCAACTACCTAAAGCAAACAAACATTGTTTTTTATTTCTTTCATAAAGAACACATTAGTTACCTGTTTACCACACTGTTAGCATAGCACAACATCCTGGAACTATTTAAATGATATGATCCTTCACATCAAGTGTTGTGAAAATATTCAGATGGGAAATTGTTACATAAAGTATCATCCATCCTACACTGCAATGTCAGCTTTACATATAGATCACCATTTTATAACATCATTCCAAGGGCTGACAAAGACAAAAGCATTTCATAAATCTTATCATATTAAAATGATACAAAAATTGAATATGAACATTTTTATGTGAATTAAAATCAAAATGCTCAAGTTGCTCAAATAATTGATATTTTCATGGAAATGGAATGGCAAACACTTGAACTGATCTATTTAAGTAATTACTATTTTGAAAAATTAAAAAAAATAAAACATACCTTGACATTTAAGAAAGCATTTTATATAATTGAAAGAGATATTTAAATAACAATTTCATACCATTTAGAGGGATATTGTATTATTTATTAAGTTAGCCATTTCTGAATGATGAATTTAGAATATTATCCAATGCAATAATAATGAAAAACGCACATTTCACCAACTTTAGTAGGAAAATATAAATGAGATCAGGAGATGCTTCAAATATAAACAGAAATTGAAATTCACAATGAGAAGTTAAAGTTATCATAACATATGACCAACCAATAAGAATATAATAATTAAGAATATAATACAATTCACAGTATTCACAGCTTGGTGAGACTGTTTATGACATTTTGCCCCCAGTAGCCTCATGGTACCTTCTAAAACTATGAAAGATAGCCAGCAGGGAGGAAACTTTCAGTCACAACTTGATTTCTCCATATCCTGTGACTAAAGTGTGTGATATTTTCAGTAAAAATCATCTTACTATTGACTTCTAAGTAATCAGAAAAGCAATCAAAAGAGTAATATCAAAAACCTGCATGTTTTGGATGGTCCCTGGGCCACTCTCACCAATAACTCAAGAGGAGGTATCCCACAGAGGGTATAAGACTTTATACTAAGCAATATAAGGCTTCTGGGAGCCATGGGTAGACTTACTTCAATTAAATTAGTAAATTAGTCTCTCTCTCTCTCTCTCTCTCTCTCTCTCTCTCTCTCTCTCTCTCTCTTGTGTTTGTGTGTGTGTGTGTGTGTGTGTGTGTGTGTGTGTGTGTGTGATAGCTTATAAAATGGTAGGATTTCATGTAATTTTTTCAAAAGCATTTAGTATAAGTTATTCTTTGTCTTACTGCTTTATCTAGCCTACTTCCCACCCCTTGCCTGACCTAAATGTCTTTACTCATTATTTCTCTTTAACAAGCTATAAACCCAATGAACTACAATAATTACAAGCACCGTAAGATGTGCTATTGCATGCAATAGTAGCACAAACTAGTAGTAACCAATTGTTTTCTTATTGGATTTAAGGTGCATTTCACAAGAGGAAACATAAACCTAGTACTATAAATCTTGCCAAGAATCTATTGTCAGGGTCCTCACAGGTTTTAAGGGTAGATGGGCTATTATATCACCAAATGAACATAGTATTATTCTGCCCTCTAAATTTGTACCCCTCTAATAGATTAACATACGTCTTAGACCTTAACAGAGACGGTTCTTTTCTCAGTGGGTGGTGGTTGACACAAAGATTCACAAATGGTCAAAGTGCTGAGAGTAAGTGTTACCACAGTGTTCAGCCATAAATGGGACAGCTGTATAACATTCTTTTCCTCTAAGGCTCAGAGAACTTCATAGGAGAAGAGATGAAATGGTTGTAAGAGCCAGAGCTGGGGAAGGACTAAGGTAAACAATGTCTTCTGGACATAATAGGGCCACTAGATTCATAAACTTATAGAAACTGTGATTGCTTCATAAGAGCAAGCCATTCAACATTCTAGCCTGGAGTAAGAAGGGGATCATGAGCTCCAATCCTTTACTGATGAGTTATGGGTGGCTAATGGCTATGTGGATAGGGAGAGTCAGTTTTCTTTAAGGATATGGCTTTCGGTAGGTTGATGACATTATTGTGAATACTACTATGCTGCAAGCCACAGAAATATAAATAGGAACTCAGCTGATGATGACAAATCTGACCCATTAGAGCCAGGGGCTCTGGTGGAGTTTGAAGCCAAAACATAAGATGTTTTGGTGATATTGCCTTTTGAGTGTATTAGCTGTGTCCTGCAGTGGATTTCTTGTGTACTATTGTAGCCTTCCCATTTGATTCTTTTCCCAAGAACTTCTAACAGTGTGACTGATCATTTATTGTGCACAATTTTACCTATACATTTGGGTATTTGGATAATATTCCCCAGCTATGTGTGAAAACAGTCACACAGTCAAAACCTGTTTCCCACAACCAGGTCTTTGTTCCTTTCTCCAATGTAAACTTAGAGGTCTGTCTTCCTGCAATTATCTTCATTGGCAGGCATTTGGTCAGTGTTAAGTGTCCAGGCAAAAGTATCTCATTTGAGACATTCTCAGATACCCAAGGACATAGAATTGCAACATATCTGAATTTGTTGATTCATAGCCTTTAGATAGATAGGGAACAAGTGTGTCCTGAGCTAACTCTGCCTGCAGATAGGAAAGTGTTGCCCCAAGCTAACCTCACACTAACAAATTCTTAACACGTTTTACTTACCTTCACCTTGGTTTACTAATTAGCTTATTATCTAACCACACTTAGGAATGCAGTATTATACACAGATTCCTCTTTTTCCCTTATTAGATTTCTCTAATTGATTTACGGTCTCTCTCCCTGTCATTTGACCCAGTTCCCTTTACAAGTTCACTGAGGGTATTACAGGTCACTCCCACCTTGAGTCCTAAAGAAAGCCTGACAGTCACTGTCTGGTGTAAACTCTTATCTTTTATGACCCTGAAACAATTCAAGCCTTGTGACCTTGCATTGTCCAGAAAATTGCTGATTGTATGTGTATAAAAACTGGAAACTTCAGAGACTCCTGGTAGAAGTAAGGTAGAAGAGAGAAAGAACAGAAGAGAAAAGTACAGGGAGTCAGACAAGAGAGGAGCTAAGAATGAGAGCTGAAAAGAAGCTGTAGATTTGGAATTAGCTTACTTAGAACAAGAAAGTGGATGGACTGAAAGAGCACGGTGTGCATAGATTCATTTGATATTTCTAAGATTAGAATTCCTGCCACTTGTAAGTGCCTTCCCTGGACTCTGGGAGAAAGTTCCCCCGGGAAGGTACCCGAGAAGCTTTCGATACCACCATATTTGCAGAAGACCTCGGTTCAATCCTCAGCACTCATACCTTGGGTCACAAGTACCTGTAATTGTACATTCAGGTTATTTTAATGTTCTCTGCAGGCTCCTGCAGCCACGTGGCACACATAAATCCAGGAAGTCTCACACACATACACATTTTTTCTTTTATTTATTTTTATTTTTATTTATTCTTCTCCCATACAATACATCATGACAACAACCTCCACTCTTCCCAGTCCTGCCCCACCTCCACTCTCCCTCAGATCAACTGCTCCTCCTTTTCACTTCAGAGAATATCAGGCCTTCTAGAGTTATCCAAGCAAACACATCATAACAAGATGCAATAAGACTAGACACAAACCCTCATATCAATGCTGGACAGGGCAATCCAGTAGGAGGAAAAGGGTCCCAAGAGCAGTCAGAGACACCCACACTCACACTGTTAGAAGTCCCACAAAATCCTCAAGCTAAACAACCAAAGCATGTATGCAAAGGGCCTAGCACAGACCTATACAGACTCCATGATTCCACTTCACTCTCTGTGAGCCCCTATGAATTCTGCTTAGTTGATTCTGTGGGCTGTGTTCCTCTAGTGTTCTCAACCCCTCTGGCTCCTACAGTACTTCCTCTCCTCTTCTGCAGGGCTGAAAAGATGGCTCAATCATTACAGGTTAGGCTCACAATTAAACTATTTCTTCCAATCTTATTAAAATGTGGGAAGAAATGAGACTTAACTCAGAATGAGGCCTAAAGGTCTTCCAGTTGTAGAATGAAGGAGACAGATGGTGATGGATGCATGTGATCATACACAGGACACACTTATTTTAACAGTTCACAAACATAAGAAAGGCTATTCTAAGAGGCAAGTTTATAGCACTAAGTACCTACATAGGCACTCTGCATATATGTTACATATATGTGTGACTTGGTCCTCTTGTGAAACTTCTAACAGTGGGAGCAGGGGTTGTCTATGACTCTTTTACTAGCTTTTGGAACCCTACTCCTCATACTGGGTGACCTCGCCCAGCCTTAATACATGGGGAGGTGCTTAGTCTTATGGCAACTTGGTAGGCAATGTTTTGTTGATATACATGGGAGAACTAGCCTTTCCTGAATAAAAGTGGAAGAGGAGTGGATTGGGGGATGGGAACAAAGGGAGGTTGAGAGGAGGGACTGGGAGGAGAGGAGGAAGGGAAACTGTGACCCAGATATAAAATAAATAAATAAATAAATAAATAAATAAATAAATAAATAAATAAATGATAAATAAATAAAATGGAGAGGTCTTATGCTAGTAACTTAATAGCACATCATAAACCTCTAGAACAAAAAGTAGAAATCACTTACAAAGAGAGTAGATAGCAAAAATAATCAAACTTGGAACTGAAATCAATAAAATAGAAACAAGAAAAATATAAAGCATCATTGAAAAAAAGAGTTGGCTCTTTGGAAAAGCAAAAGTAACAAACATCGATCCAAATTGACTAAAGACAGATAGAAAATACCTAAATTTACAAAATTAGAAAGGAAAGGGGGAATATAAAACAGACACTAAGGAAATCCAAAGAATCATAAGAATATACTTTAAAAACTGGCACTCCACCATATTAGAAAAAAATCTTAAAAAAAATGGATAATTTTCTCAATACATACCACTTAACAAATGAAATCAAATCAGACAAGCATTTTAAACATACCAGTAACCTCTAATGAAATAGAAGAAATAACTTAAGTTTCCTAACCTAAAAAAAGCCCAAGGCCAGATTGTGTTAGCACAGAATTCTACCAGATTTTTAAAGAATTACTGCCAATCAACACTTGTCAAATTTTTCCACAAAACAGAAATAGAAGAAATATTACCCAATTCACTTTCTGAGTACACAGTTATCCTGATGCTCAAGCCAAATAAAGACTGAAAAAAAAATGAGAATATCGGACTAATTTCTCTATGAATATGGATGCAAAAATACTCAATAAAATAATTGCAAAGCAAATCTAACATAAAAAATCATCCACCATGATCAGGGAGCCTTCATCCTAGAAATACAAGGATTGTTTAACATATGTAAATCAATTATTATAAACAAACAGAAAGACAAAAACCATGTGATCTTCTCATTAGATGCAGAAAAGGCCTTTGATAAAATCCAGCACCCATTCATGATAAAAGTCCTGGAGCAATGGTGAATACAAGAGACATACCTCAACATAATAAAGGCAATTGACAGCAAGCTTATAGCAGATATCAACTTAATAGAGAGAAACTCAAAGCATTTCCCCTAAAACCATGAACAATATAGGATTCCCCAGTCTCTCTATATTTAATCAATATAATACTTGAAGTCTTATAGAATTCTATGTTCTACCTCAGAGCTATAGTAATAAAAGAGCAGTAAGACAGATAATGGAGATCAACAGGATACAAATAGAAAGGGAAGAAGTCAAAGTATCTTTATTTATAGATGTTAGTTATGATAGTATACATAAGTGACCCTAAAAATTCCACCAGGAAACTCTTACAGCTGAAAAACATTTTCACCCATGTAGTTGGATGTAAAATTAACTCACAAAAATCAGTAGCCCTTCTATATTCAAATGATAGATTGAGAAAAAAATCAGGGCAACAACATGTTTCCCAATAGCCTAAACAATATAAAACATCTTGGGGTAACTCTAACCAAGAAAGTGAAAGGCTGGTATGATTTAAAAAAAAAAAAAAAACCTTGAGACCTAGAAGAAAGAATTTGAAGAAGATAGCAGAAGATACAAACATGCTCATGGATGAGCATCTCATGAATGCCCATACTCATGGATCAGTAGGATTAATATAGTGAAAATACGGCCATTCTACCAAAAGCATTTACAGATTCAATATATCCTCATCAGATTCAATCTCCATCAAAATTCCAACACACTTCTTCACAGATCTTGAAAGGACAATTTTCAACTTCTTATAAACACACACACACACAGAGAGAGAGAGAGAGAGAAAAACAAAAACAACAGAATAGCTAGAACAATCCTGAATACAATGAACTGCTGTTGGTATCACTATCTCCAATTCTATGTTCGACCTTAGAGCTATAGTAATAAAAGAAGCATGATATTGGCACAAACATGGACACTCTGATCAATGGTATCAAACTGAAGACCCAGACGTAAATCTCATTTATGTGCTAAAGCTGTTGCCATACTCTATAATGAAAAACCACATAAAGAAATTTCTTTTAACTATACTAGAATCTAAACATTATTATTCACAAAGGCAACATCCTGGTAGATAATAATTACTGTCACTCATTAATATTGGATGATTATTATCATCAGTTATAGTCATCAGTCATCAATACTTTATTAATTTAGTTAATTGTTTAACTTAGTAGGTCATTACTTATCTATTATTTTCTTTCTCATTTATTTTATATCAATTTGAATGTGTGTGTGTGTGTGTGTGTGTGTGTGTGTGTGTGTGTGTTATGTGGAAAACACATTCACACATTCACAAACATGTAGAAGTCAGTGCAGGACTCCGGTATCATTCTGTAATGTTTCCTGCTTTATTCCTACTGAACTAGAAAATCATCTTTTGTGTTAGGGTGGTTGACTGGCTAGCAAGCACTTGTGATCAGCCTGTCTCTGTCTCCCACAGCTGGTGTTACTGGTGAGCATGGCCATACCTGGCTATTTCACACTGGTGCTGGGATCTTGAACTCAGGTCCTTAGTTGCACATCACCTACTTACTGCAATGCCAAGCATTTCCTTCTTGAGCAGATATTGGGCCTCATCAAGAAAAAATCATTTCTAAACTTTATGGATACTCTTACATCATACCCTATTATACTTTTTTATCTACTCCTAAAACATGAAAACAAGTCACTTCCCAAATTAGACTTTCTAGATTAGTGCAAGTCATAAGTCATGCCATGACTGTGTGCCTTCAGCACCTCACCATGCCCTCCAATACTTCTATACTGTACAATATCACCACTTCCTATGCTTGTCCTCACTTCATTTGGTTTCTCTGTTTACCATCCCATTGTTTGTTACAGTTCATCATTCTCCATTTTCCTCTACCCTTCCAGACAATCATTTCCCTGTGCTATAGCCAAGGAAAGAGTAACACCAAAGTCTGAGTACTTGTTGCTCCATCCTATGCAATATTTAAGAACTAATTATCACAGGTCTCCACTTCAGTCTCAGTCAACTCTCCAAGATTCTCTCTACCTGTGATCCCTCCCCACATTTCTCTTCCAACCCTAGAATGGTGAAGGCATCTCTGCTACTAAAATGCTTTGTATTGTGCTTTCTTACAATGATGTAGATAGACTTAAATATAACTTGTAATGTATATCTTCTTCAATTGTTCCTCACAGAACCTGCTTTTACTGTATCCCTATTGAGTAACCTATTTGACATGATATACAACAAAGAGTTCTTCCTCTTTTCTTTAGTGGCCCTGGTCCTCTGGGAAATCACATGGGACCAGAGGCTCTTCCATAGAAACTGCTGGATTGGAGTGTATCAGTGAACACAAAAGAAACCACTGAAGAATCATGTGCATGTACACATGCATGCATGTGCTTGTGCACAATAAAGCATCAGAATACTATAGAATTCTTTCACATCACCATTTTTTATATCTGAAAGTCTCATGTGATCTGATTTGACCAGCATGGCTTTGGGATTGACCTGACTGAAGTGATAAGAAATGAAGAAATGACAGAAACATGTACAGAAAAGCTGGGATCTGGTGGGCTGTCTTCTCTGATGCTAGAAACTCAGTATGTTTATTACATACTGCCTAGAAACTCAGTATGTTTATTACATACAACTGAATGAGGACTCAGTTTAGCGAGCCTTAGTATGGGGTTTGTGTAGGGAAACAGTCTCAGCCTTCAGTCGAAACAGTGCCTTAAGTCATTAGGCAAGGGGTAGCTATTCTTGATACTTTCTGCATACACTATCAACATCTTGTAGTTGAACCAGGTAAAGGCCTTGCCATTCCCCTTAGCCTGACTAAGGGAAGATCTGCTATTCCTACAGGTTTCATGCATGGGGGTTCTAACTACAGCCAAGCTCATGTCATCAATTCTCAATCATACATGAGCACACTTGTCCTCACGGGGACCACTTAATGAATTGTGCCCCTTTGCACCATCATGGTTTTTCTATTTTTAATATGAAATATATAAACTTTCAGTTACTTAGAACTGCTGCTAGTTATCACAAAGTAGAAAATTTACTATAACAGCAATCTATTATTCCAATGTTGAGGAAGCCAGAAATTCAAAATCAAAGCATTGGCATGATTGTTTCATTATGAAGCCTCTGAGGGAGGGCAGGTTCTCAGTCCTCCTTGGGTTATAGCCAAATCACTGCATTCTACAATCCCTGGTGTGTCATCACAACCCTTGTCCAGCATGCACCTCTGTTCTCATAAGGACACTGACAATTGGGTGACTTAGGACTATCTTTAATTTATTAGGAGCTCATCTTGAATAGTTAAATTTATGAAGATATTTCCAAACAAGATTATGCTCTCAAGTTCTGGGTAGAAATGAAATGAGAGGAGACTATTTAACTCAGTAAAGAAAAATTTTGATATTTGATGATATACTGAAAGGTATTATTTAATAATTATTATTATTAATAAGAACTCTTACAAAGGTAAGTCCCATAAACTCTGACAAGAATGAGGATTGATTTTGTTCTTTAAGCTAAATGAAAATTTCTACTTCATGACTATTATAATATGCTCATTTTTCATAAATGCACTTATTCATTAGTTATAACCACAGTATCTGCTTTATCCTGAAACAGTATTTTATAAACTGAAGGTGAAGCAAACTCTTGAGACTTGAAGAAAGTGTTGGTGTGTGCTCTATACTACCAGTTCTGAAAATCAATGAGTAGCAGTTGTAATTATTTAAAATTCAGTGTTCTCTATAGTAGCCTTCTAATATTTAAAATTAGCTAGGCCATGATGAACTTAGTTCCTACTTACTCCCCAGATGGCATGATTCCCAGATATTTTTCTGCCACCAACTTTAGTGTATTCATGTGTTACTTCTTTTAAAGGGCACATGATTGCCGATACAAGTTGCCCAGCACATGGTTCAGAAGGACCAGATGATCCTTTATAATGAAGAGAGAGGCCTTCACAGCAGAAGGACTGTAGAGTTTCAGTTTCAGGATTCTCATCATAACTTCCTCCTTTCTTTTTCCCTATCTTCTTCACCTAACTTCATCTCTATTCTTTCTTCTATTTCCCTCCTTGTTCTCTCCCATTTCCTCCCCCTTCGTTATCTTCCTTCTTCCTTCTTTCTCTCTCTTCTTTCCCCCATCACTAATTTCCCCATTTTCTCTTTACCTTCTTTATTTTCAGTTATTTCTTAATGGACTTGGTATAATGCTGAATTCATATGGTCTGTATTATTTGCATTATTTTATATAAATGAAATGTTTCCTCATTGTGTCAAGATTTCTTTTCAACCTTCTATTCATGAAATAAACTCCAGGTTAATAGTCGCTTTCAGAATAAAATAGGTATTTTAGTTATGACTATGAAATATATCTAGAAAAATGAATTTAGCTTATAGGAATATTCATAGTGTCATTGTAAATAAGTTTATAAAAAGCAGAATGAATATGCATAAAAATATGAGGTCATATTATACTAGGAATTCTTTTATGTATTCAGGTAACTATTTTTTTCTAAAAAAAAAAAAAAACAGATGAATGTGACTAAGCAGTTTGTAGGTGGTGTTGAGCTCTGAGGTTGTCACCCTGCTGCTAGATTTACCAGACATGAAATCCTTCCTATTGGGCAGGTCTTAAGTCTAATTAGACAGATGTTGATTACCCATAAGAAAAATGTACCACTTTTTCACTTTTGGGGAATATCTTTTGAGCTTGGTCATTGTTTTCTAAGCACAGGAAATGTGTAAGAGGATGTTAGAAAAATGATGGATAACTCTCACAATTACCCAATCAAGAACTGAGATGCTAGGAGTCATAGACAATTAGGCAATAAAGTCAGAGAATGAAAAGCTCTCATCACACACACACACACACACACACACACACACACACACACACACACATTCTCAAGATCTCTAGGACATTGTGAAGACATTGGATTTTTTTTTTTTTGGCTTTAATAGAAACCCAGTGAAAATCATTGAGCAGAGTAAACACATAATCAAGTAAAAATGAAAAGGACTCACTACTAATCTATGCTGTGAAAATATGGTTTAAAGAGAAAGAAGCAAGGGAATGAAAAAGATTAGTATTACTTTAATGCAAGTAAACTAAAATTAGACAGTAAGAATGGAAGTATAAAAAAGAGGAAGATTTGTGAACACGTAGAGTAAGTTCATGGGAAAAGATTAGAACTGAATTCTGGAGCTTGTAAAGACTGCAATGTACATTAGACCATCAAGTCAAGTGTCATGTAAATACTTTGCTGTATGATTGTAGATTCAAAAAATGTCTGGGCTACTCATCAAAATTTAGTAATGTTTCAACATAGAAAATGATACTTAAATGTGTGAAACTAGTATGATAACTGCAGAGTAATGAGGGAAACAAGGGCTAAATCCTGCAGAGTCCCTGAGGAGACACTGAATAGTTTAGAAAGAAACAATAGCAGACAGTGAGAAACTATCAGTAAAGAAAAAGAAAAAAGCAGGAGCAGGTAGAGTCTGATTGATTGATTGATCTATTTATTATTTATTTTGGTTTTTTTTTTTTGAGACAGGGTTTCTCTGTGTAACAGAGCCATGGCCGTCCTGGAACTCTCTTTGTAGACCAGGCTGGAATCGTACTCACAAAGATCCATCTACCTCTGCTGGGATTAAAGATGTGCACCACCATGCCCAGTGGAGTTTGTTTTATTTTGCTCACTTGATTTTCTCAAGTCCTGAAAAATAGTAGCTTTATCCTTAGAATTTCTTAAGTGAGAGAAGTACCTTTGCCCTGGTAACTCCCTAGGTTGTTAATGCTCCAAGATGATTTAAGATAGGGTGGACTAGCCCAGAAACATCAAAAGAGCAAAGGATTGCGGAGATTTGAGTCATGTGATACCAGTCTGACCACTGGTGAGGGGAGGAAGGCTAGATACCTGAATTCAGTTAGGGCAGCCAATAATTTAATCAATTGTGTTTATGTGAGGAAAAATTCCACAAAAAATCCTAGGCACAGAAGTTAGTGAAACTTTTTCCTTGTTGTTAATATTTTGCATATTTATATACCTGCGTGCATGGTTGGTCATCATTACTGAGACAGAGAAGCTTTGTTTGGACATTCCTAGATTTCTTTCAATGTGATCTAAAGGTAATGATTTGTTTCCTTTTGTTATTAAAACTGCAATGGTAAGCAAAGTGAATTTCTGAGTTCTGTGAATCATAGTAGCAAATTATTGAACAATAGGGGATCATAGTTTGTGTATGGAGTGCAGACAGACATAGAGGAAGATGCTGTAAAATTGTGAAGCTTGACTTAAGTAGAAACAGTATCTAAATTTATTGAAGAATTGAAGTGATAAACTTCATGAAGTAGTCAGAAGTGTTCTTCACCATGTCTTATGATAAAGATTTAAGTTTACCAACATGGAAATTGTGAGTAAATTTCAATATTCTATACAGTAAAGATAATAAAGCCTAAACAGCCTTCTATCTAGACAGAACAAAAGTCACAGGTACCACACATAGACTAATAACCTAAAGACTTTTACTTTCTATGGAATGATACATTTGTATATTTTGTGGAGAATATTTTCTTCATTCTTTATGAATTCCACACATGCATGAAATATATTTTGACAATATTCATCATTCATTGCTTCCACATCATTTCTATATCTTCTCTTCCAAACTCAATGTTCTTTATTTGAGCATTGAGTCTAATGTTTTGTGTTGTCAATGTAAATGTAAATATGGAGTTATCCCCTGGATCATGTTTAATCTCACAGGGAACATACTTTTAAAGAAAACTGATTCTCCCTTCCCTGGCAGCCATCAACTGTCAAATCGTTCCTCAGCTGTTCTTGGGGACAAATATGCCCCTTTCCTATCTACAAAGGATGTTTGCCATTGTGTAGTTCTTATGCAGGCAATCAGAGTTATTATGACTTCATGATTCCAACAACACTGTCAAGGCCAGAAGATATGGTGTTATTCCAGTCTTCCCTTACCTCTGACTCTTAAAATATTTCTGCCTCCTCTTCCAAGACATTCTTTGAGCCTTATCAGGTGTGATGTAGATGTCTCACTTACAGCTGAGCATTCCATGAAAACTAATTATCAATTCTTTACCAGTTATGAATCTTTCTATTAATTGACTTCTATTGCATAAAGATGCCTGTCTGATGAGAACAAAGAGCTGTCCAAATATATGGGGATAGAGATACACACTTGGAAGGTAGTTAGATACTATGTTCATTTAAAAATATGATAGTGGGTTTATCCCTAGGGCCTATGAGATCTGAAGCCATGGGTTCTTAGCTTGATTTAGACTATCAGTGATGAATTTTCTCCCATCTAGTAGATCTTAAATCCAATCATTCAGTAGCTGGTTACCAGCCTTAACATTCATGCCATTCTTGCCAACTGGTCATTATTGTAGCTTACAGGATCTATAGCTGCCTATATTGTTAATGACTTTCTTCCCTGGAAGCCTAAAAAGCACATTTCATTACTATGAAAAGTAGCTATTAGAGAGGAATGCCTTCAGGTCAGTACTAGCTTGATTTCTTCAAGTCCTATGGCCAAAGTATGTGTTGTTTTCAACAATAGGATCCTACCATCAAGTTCTGGTGGACAAGCAAGAACAATAGCAATAGCCTATGTTGTTTGGGGGATTTTCTGGTACTTCTCTGACAATTCAGAGTGAGCTATCCCACGCCTGACACTAGGCTTTTTATTTTGCAATATATGGCTTCTGGAAGGAGCATTGTCCTTGGTGTAGAATAAATCCATTTAATTTCATATGTGTTGTGTCTGTGTGTGTTATATAGAAATTCATAAAATAGTAGGTTTTCATACTGCTTTTTCAAACATTCTTAGTGTTGGCTATGCCTCTCTTGACTTCCTCCTATCCTTTGATGGTAGTAAGAATGGTATGATCTAAGGATTTTTTTTCTTTTTTAAGATGGGAAATTTCAAAGGGTGTTCATAACAATGGCTAAAATTGTTTAGAATGAAACAGAGATGAGGTAAAGGAAGGGATAATTTCTCTGTGAATGTTGTTACACACATGAAAGGGAATGGGTTAAGTGAGTAGCTTGAGGTTTGGCTGTGGAAAGGGAACACAGTCATAGCTTCTTCCATAGTGTCACAGGGCAAACAAGGGCATAAAGGACAGATGTGGAAGTGTGATCCTGTGCAGAATTTATTTTTGATTGCTTCTTGTTCTAGTGAAATATGAAAGAAAATCATGGAGTGGGAATGAAGGCTTGTGCGGTCTCTAGTGGAGGCCTAAGTAGGCAAGAGTAGGTAGGAACAAACAATAGACAGCACTGAAATGCTGTTATGTGGATAGAGGCCACAAGTTTAAAGGGATATCATCAACAGGGTAGCAGTAAGTAGCAATGAGAAAGAAACCTGGAGAATACCTGTCCCACAGAGAAGACCAATGAAGCAAAGCGAGAGCAAAACTCCCCTTATTTGGAAGGGCTCTCAAGGAAGATGTGTACTCCTGGAGGAGTCCAGTGCCTCATATTAAAGGGTTAAAGGGAATATAAAAGAAAGATCGTAGATTATACAGTTGTTGGTTAGTAACATTAGTAAAACACTACAGAAAATTAGAGAGTTTACAAATAAGTATTGTGTGTACTATAATAATGGTAGAACTTAACATCAATGGAGAAAAAATAAATATAGGTTACATAATGAATACATTATGACAATTTGGGAGATTAGAGCTCTATCTACCTTACATTTTACATACAGAAACGTCCATAAAATTAAATATTTAAATATGAGAAAATAAATTAAAATTTGCTGTAATAAAACAAAAATTGCAAGCTTTCTACATGGAATAGAAAATTCACTTGAAATGCACTAATCAATTTTATTATCTACAGTTCAAAAACTTTATTACAAAATTTTTACAAGCAAAAGCAAAGATAAATGTTCAAATGAAAAGTTGTACTGCTGAGGATTGACTCAGTACATTATAAAACTTCTTGAAAGTCCTTCTATCTTCCATTAGAAAGGATGTGTGACACCATTCCTTCGAAGACCTGAACAAGTGTCTGTTCGCTCCAGGTATGAGACAGACCAAAATATGTGTAGCACCAAAATCCAACTTGGTGAAACAACTAGCTTTATTAAGGTTACCTACGGATAAATGGGTAAGGAGTTACTTACAAGAGTAAAGATGATTCAAAGAGAGCTGCATCACCAAAGCCCACCCCACATGGGTGAAAGCTAGAAACCTGGAGCACACTGCACAACCTGCAGGTAGCTCAACAGGTTGGAGGCTGTCTTTTTCAGTGGTATCAGCCTCTCCCAGATTGCACAGCTGGCTTCTATTTCCCTTTTCAAGACTTATTTTCATAATTTAAAACTTGTTTGTATGTATTTTTGAGGAGATATGAGCACATGAGTGCAGTGCTTATGGCGAAAGAGGTGTTGGATCCTCTGAACCTGGAGTTCCTGGTTGTTGTAAGCTACTTGCTATAGGTGCTGAGAGCTGAACTTGGGCCCTCTATAAGAGCACAGTGAATGATCCATCCAGGTATTGGTCTGTACTTCTAGAGAGCTCAGCTGGTTTCTGTTTCTTCCAAGTGGTTCAGCTGCTTTGAACCTCTTCCAGGCATCTCAGCTTGTCTATTTGTATACATCTGGGAAGGGATATTGTACCTGGTCAGTTTCAGGAATTTTCTAAAGCCTTTGAGTTGTTCATTTCCGGAGTTTAAAGAGCCTTCCTCCAGCTTGGGCTACCAAGTGAGTCCAAGGAAAGGCGCAAAGCTACACAGAGAAACCCTGTCTCGAAAAACCAAAAAAAAAAAAAAAAAAAAAAAAAAAAAAAGCTTCCTGCAGGATGGAATGCTTCACCTCCTTTAAAACATGATATCTTAATGAGCTTCCCTCCAAGATGGTTTTCTCTTGTAGGAAATTGCTGCACAAGAGGATTGTGGAGGAATGGCTGCACTTCGAGGGCATTGGCATGTCCAGTCTTTCTGGCTTCATCATCCAAGAAGACTGACTTCCTTTGCCTCTTTCATAAATATCCCCCAATCTTTCAGCAGTGCTGCTCTATCACAGCCCCTCCACATGGTTCTCCTTCTGAATGGAGCCCTGTGGCTGCCTGGACCCAACTGCATAGGAAAGCAATGAAGAACTATGTAGCTAAACTTTCCTTGAATATATTAAAAATTAGAATAGTTTTATTCTTATATCAATAAAAGCAATAACCCCCTTATTCATGGATAAAACTTTTAGATTCCAGAGAACTTGCAGAGCAAATCTACAAGACAGTTTATTATAACAATAATAAAATCCTGCAAGACTTTGGGACACATCTGCACTATGGTTAAGAGGTTGCAATCAATCAATTTGATTTGTGGCCTGTGGTAAAGAAAACCTTCTGTTACACAGGTGTTCGACAAAGTCTAACAATTGTAATCTTACTTGTTTGATCTTTCTTCATTGTATATTTAACTGGATTGCAGCCTATTAAATATCTGTTTAGTTTAAGTCCCATATTTGCATCACACTCAGCATTAACAATGTAGAATTACAGATGTTAAAGTACATGATCTTCCTTCTCTTCTTTCTTTCCTACTGCTTCCTGAATGCTGCAGATGTGCTAAATTCTTTATGTACATTCCGTAATGTAATCTAATGAAAACACTTTAGGGTACATGCTATTCTGTTCCTGTTTTATAAGGAGAAGGTGTCAATGTTTTGAGATCATCTAGGCTTAAAAAAATTCATCAGGGGTTGGCCACTCTCATGTGCATTATATTCTAACAAAATTGAACGTATAGTAAAACAACATTAATATGAACTTCCTCTCTTGCAGCATCTGAAAATGAAACAAATGAAAAGTAACACCTCTCTCCACATGGTAGAACCCTCATTTTCAAGTCAGTACTAGATACTGTCAAGTTCCCTGTGGTGGTATTGTATTCCCCGAAATATTGTGCACTCTAATAAACTTAACTGGGGTCAAAGAACGGAACAGCCACTAGTTACAGAGGCTAGAGAATGGTAGCACTCACACCTTTAATCCTAGCATTCCAGAGGCAGAAATCCCTCTGGAATCTCTGTGAGTTCAAGGCCACATTAGAAACAGCCAGACATGGTGACTCATGCCTTTAATCCCAAGAAGTGAGCCTTTAATCCCAGAGAGTGATGGCAAAAAGCAGAAAGATATATAAGGCATGAAGACCAGAAACTAAAAGTGTTTGGCTGGTTAAGCTTTTAAGCTTTTGAGCAACAGTTCAGCTAAGACCCATTCTGGATGAGGATTCAGAGGCTTCCAGTCTGAGGAAACAGGATCAGCTGAGGAACTGGCAAGGTGAGGTAGCCTTGGCTTGTTCTGCTTCTCTGATCTTCCAGCATTCACCCCAATACCTGGCTCCAGGTTTGTTTTTATTAGTAAGTACCTTTAAGATTCATGCTACAGTTCCCCTTCTGTCTCTTCCCTCAGAATCCCCTTTTAACTTTTCTTGCTCATTTGACTTATTATTCCTTGTTTTTTAAATTAATTTAAATGTAATTGCTCTCCTCTTTTGAAACCCTCTTATGCCTTTACTCTCTCTCAAATTAATGGCCTCTTTTTTAATTATTAATATGGTACATGTGTAAATAAATCAATTAACACAACCTGCTGAATCCAGATAGTATTGTTTGTAACTCTCACCTAGGAATGGGGTTCTGTGAGATTTCTCCCACCCACATTGGCATGTCAACTACTGTTGTCTTGTTAAGCAGCCATTTTGCTGAGATTATAAATTGTCTATCACATTTAGAAGACATAATCTTGCATCAGACTTCCTGCCCCTCTACCTTTTACAATTTGTGATATTCAGTGAGTCTTAGGCATAGGGGTTATACTGTATAGATATATCCATTTGTACTGGGCATACCAAATTCAGCATTTTGGTCAGTTGTAGCTTTGTGTACTTGTCTGTTGTGTTATGGTTAAAGAGTGTTAGGAAAGATTATTTTCAATCAATGGTCAGGTGTAGAGTTGAATGTTGACATGAAGATAGGCAAAACTCAAAGAGATGGACTTTTTTTCAACTTTCCAAAGTCATAAAACTAACATGAAGATAATAGAATAAGAATTCAAAAATGAAATGCATTCAGTGAACTGGAACTGGAATTGTCATCACAAAACATATAACACATACCATTCTGTTACATTCTGGGTTTAGGTTTTTTTTTTCTTTCTGTCATTGGTCAAGATATCCAGGAACATTTATTTCTTACAGTTCAATGTAACAAAGCAACAAATTACTTTGAAATGTGTTTTTGATATGTTGATGCTACAAAAGTATGAAGAATCATTTCCTAGTGGCATTCTTCTATGATATTCCAGCAAAGAAAAGTGTGGATGCTATGGTTCCCTTTCTGTGTGATTCATTTCAAAAGCCTTAGTGCAGGACTTCTAGACTTTCATTTTATAGGGGCAAAATAAGAGCAGCACACAAATTCTAATTTCATTGTTCTATACTTTTCTTCTTTTCTTTGGTACTTTGTCAAGTTAACCAAAACACACTGTGCTGAAGTGATGTTGATGTCCTTTTATCCAATGATGATAATTCAAGTTTGGAAGCTGTCATTATGGACTAATTCTTTTTTATTTTAAATATTTATTTTATTATAAATATTTATTTTATTTTTGAGTGAATGTGTGTGTGTGTGTGTGTGTGTGTGTGTGTGTGTGTGTGTGTGTGTGTGTAGATATGTATACATGCGCACAGGTGCCTGTGGAGACCAGAAGATTCCAGGTACTGTGGATCTGGAGTTTCAGGTGACTGTGATCCATTTGACATAGTTACTGTGAACTAAACATAAGTTGTGAATGATCAGTACAAGCTTTTAACCCCTAGCCATCTCTCCAGCCCCACCATTCTTTCTACATGATGGTAAAGTAGGTATTGGTGAGTATTAGTTTTATTACATCACTGTAAAGCAAAATGCCTGACAGAAACAACTTCAAAAGGGACAGTTGTACTTTATTTCACAGTTTCAGAGAGACTTTCATCCATCATGGTGGTGAGATATGTTGGAGTTTATGATACAAATGTGTAGTAGAGGCTTATTTACACTGTGTGAACCAGAAGGCAGGCACCATGGCTAGAATCAGGTTTGTGTAGAGATCTACAAAGGCCCAAAACAAGTGACATATTTCTGTTGTCATGCCCTAACTCTCAAGGCTCTATAGCCTTCAGATCAGCAGTTCAAGCTGGGGACCAACCATCTAAATCTCCACCTGTAAGAGATGTTTAAGACTTAGTTCATAAGAGTGAGATGATATACTCATAAAGATTTCTTGGATTTTCAGAATCATTTCATCTAACACAATCCTGGAAATAATAGTCAGCAAACATGTTTTACTTCTGCATCAGTTCTCTATAGAATTTTGCTGTCAGTAATTTCCCAAATACGATCTGAATCTCAAATGCTGACTTCTCCAGATCATTGAACTCAAGTTGTATTTTACAGTGCTTTACCTGTTCTAAGAATTGGGCATGGCCTCTTTCCTTTAGGCTTCCTAATTTCACACAGCCCACCAGGTCTTTCAGGGGTAACTTCCTAACAAATTACTGGCATAAATGTTCATCTCAGGATCTGATTCTGGGGAAACTATAAACTATTATAAACATAAGACAGAAATGTGCAAATGTGTAATTAGCATAATAATCTAGTGGAACTTCATTGAGCATTTATTCATTGGCACTGCCAAGGTACCATATGACATACTTATGTTCTTATTAAATTTTCCTGGGGGTGATATCTGTATATCTCCCATGCACTTATTTTCAATGGGTAATATATGCAATCAAATATTTAAGACTTCAGGATTTTTGCTGGTAAGCTTTTCAGACTTACAACGCTTTCACAGGTTCTTGAAGAGTAGCTAAACATCATTGCTCCAGTGCTCAATGTGCTCTCAGGAAACACTGGAATTAGAAGTTCTTCCCTGCTTTTTCTAGTGTCACACAGTGGTATTTTCCTGATATATTATGAATATGCTTCCCCCTTTATCTGCCTTTCATGGAGATACAGCACAGCTGGTCACAATTCCTCCTATTTGGATAAAGAGTGCAAGAGTGGACTGTTAAGGAAACCATTTCCTTCCCTCCAGTCTATCGGGTCTTGAGTCCACTTAAAAGAAGGCACACTAGAGGAGAGACATCATCGCTGCTGGCCAGCATCCATATCGTCTGGACAATAAAACCCTTTGATGTCTAGTGCATTCTTAACCACCAAATTCAGCTTTGCAGTCAATGGGAAAGCTATTTTACAGTACTTTTGATGTGATGAAATAACTAAACTAGACATGGTTAATCACATCTCTGGTGATTATTATACTATGCAAGGAAAAGCCACTAAAAAGCCATGTGGCTCTAAGAAGAACAAAGGAAGAATTCCTAACAGGCATGCACAGAGCTGACTCATGTGCCCTCACATGACCCGGTTTTTACCATCCAAACCAACTGTCTATTCCATAACATGAAAAACAGTCATCACTGTGTCCCTGAGGATTGTGCATACCTGCCTGGCATTTTTACTGCTCATTCTGAGTGGCAGTCCCCTGATATTGATTCACACCACCAGGCTCAGCACCAAGTTTCTGGAATGTAGCTGGTCTATGAAAAAGTACACCCACTTAGATGATCGGTTTGTTACTTTTCAAAATATAGGTATTTTTTCCAGTGATTTGATTGATTCATGTTTGCAAATTCTGTACTGAGTGATTATGGCTGAAGGTTAGCTGCACCACAGGAGCATGATCCTGGAAGAACAGCCATGACTAGTTGGTTTATGAGGTCATCTGCTCCAAGACCAGCCAGGGTTCTGATGACAACTAGATTGTTTATTTGTGTCAGTGGGTGCCCAGCTATAACATGAAAATAGACAAGATATAGCAGAGTATACTGTTTCTATGGTAGATAAAACTAAATTTTATAAATCTAAATGAATTGAAAACTAATGAAATACATATACATACATTCAAAAACTTGTCAGTTAAACATCAATAATCTTGCTATTATTGACTATAATATATGATTCTAATATTTATTTAACCATAGACTTAATGAAACAATAAATTAAATTGAAATAATTTTCCAAAAACTGTCTAATGAAATATCCCATGTTGAATGAACATAGAGATACTGTTAGTCTAGGAGTCTTATCTAGGGCCACCTTTGTAGATTGGTGGGAATTCTCATTGTACTTGGTTTTTAGCTTGCCCCAGAGATGCCTCATATTGCAGTTGTCTTCCCTAGTACTCTCTCCCTCTATCCTGCCCCCACTTGATCCCTCCAGTTCCCATCCCCACATCCAGATTTCTTCTCCCATCCATAAGTGATGGATGTCTGTTGCTGGAGGGCTTCTCTCCAGGCTCCACCAAGTCCCGCAGTCCCACAATCCACATATAAAATAATCACTCAGACACGTATATTACTGATAAACTGTATGGCCGTGGCAGGCTTCTTGCTAACTGTTCTTTTATCTTAAATTAACCCATTTCTATAGATCTATACCTTGTCACGTGGCTGGTGGCTTACCGGTGTCTTTACATGTTGCTTGTCCTGGCGGTGGCTGCAAGAGATTATTTTATATGTGGATTGTGGGACTGCGGGGCTTGGTGGAGCCTGGAGAGAAGCCCTCCAGCAACAGATGTCTAGTCTACTTCCCTTCATAGTGTGATTCATGCATCCCCTCTTGAGCCCTCCATTTTACTTAGCTTCTCTGCATCTGTGGATTATCCATGGTTATCATTTACTTTACAGCTATTATACATTTATGAGCGCATATCATGTTTATCTTTCTGGGCCTGAGTTACCACATTTAGGATGATCTTTTCTTGTTTTATCCATTTGCCAGCAAATTTCATGATGTCACTGTTTTTAAAAGCTGAGTAATACTCCATTGCATAAATGTAACAAATTTTCTGTACCCATTCTTTAGTTGAGGCATGCCTAGGTTGTTTCCAGTTTCCAGCTGTTACAAATAAATCTGCTATAAACTTACTTGAAGGGACATACCTAAAAATAATAAAGTCAATATACAGCAAACCAATTTCCAATACAAAATTAAATGGAGAGAAAATTAAAGCAATTCCTCTAAAACCAGGGACAAGACAAGACTGTCCACTCTCACCATTCCTACTCTATATAGTACTTGGAGTTTCAGTTAGGGCATAAGACAACTTAAGGAGATCAAGGTGTTACAAATTGGAAAAGAAGAAATCAAAGTATCACTATTCACAGATGATATGATAGTATATATAAGCAACCCCCAAAATTCTACTAGGGAACTCCTACATCTGGTAAACACCTTCAGTGAAGGGACTGTATATAATATTAACTCAAAATAATTATTAGCCCTTCTATATACAATATGGCTGAGAAAAAAAACAGGAAAATAATACCCTTTACAATAGCCACAAATAATATAAAATGTCTTGGTGTAACTCTAACCAAGCAAGTGAAAGACTTGTATGATAAGAACTTCAAGTCTTTGAAAAAATAAATTGGAGAAAATATCAGAAAATTAAAAAATATCCCATACTCATGGAGCAGCAAGATTAACATACTAAAAATGGCCATCTTACCAAAAAGAATCTACAGATTCATTGCACTCTCCATTAAAATTCCAACACAATTCTTTACAGACCTTGAAAGAAAAATACTCAGCTTCATATGAAAAAAACAGAAAACCCAGATTGCTAAAACCAACCCTGCACAATAAAAGAAATTCTGGAGGTATCACCATTCCTGATTTCAGAGTAATAGTAATAAAAACTGCGTGGTATTGGCATGGTTGATTAATATAATTGAAGTGAAGACCCAAAAATAATTCCACACACCTATGGACAGTTGATTTTTCACAAAGAAGTCAAAATTATACAATGGAAAACAGAAACCATCTTCAACAAATGGTTCTGGTTAAATTGGATGGCTGCATAAAGAATGCAAATAAATCCATATCTATCACCCTGCACAAAACTCAAATCCAAGTCAGTCAAACATCTCAACATAAAACTAGGTACACTGAACCTGATGGAAGAGAAAGCAAGGAATAACCCTGAACCCACTGGCACAGGAGACAACTTCCTGAACAGAATGTCAATTGCACAGGCTCTAAGATCAAAAATTACCAAATGGGACCTCATGAAAACGAAAAGCTTCTGTAAGGCAAAGAACACTGTCAAAAGGACAAAAAGGCAGCCTACAGAAAAGATTTTCACCAACCCCACATCTGACAGAGGGCTCATCTCCAAAATATATAAAGAGTTCAAGAAACTAGATATCAAAACTCCACAAAATCCAATTAGAAAACTAGGTACAGATCAAAACGGAGAATTTTCAACATAGGAATATCAAATGGCTGAGAATCATTTAAAGGAATGTTCAACATCCTTTTCCATCAAGGAAATGCAAATTGAAACAATACTGAGAATCTATATTACACCTGTCAGAATGACTAAAATAAAAAACACAAGTGACAGCTCATGCTGGAAAAGATTTGGAACAAGGGGAAGCCTCCTCGACTGCTGGTAGGAGTGTCACATTGTAGTTTGGGAATCAATATGGCAGTTTCTCAGGAAATTGGGAATTGATCTACCTCAAGACCCAGCTATACCACTCCTTGACCTATACCCAAAGGATGCTTTGTCTCAGTTTATAGTCTGTAAACACAGAAGTGACAATAGTGACTAACAGAGGCCCTGTTTGAAAAACGGAAAGACCCATATGAGAAAGTGTCTGTAACTGATAAGTCACTAAATAAAAACTTTCCTCTGTTAAAAAATGAGTAATTCTGAGCCAGGCAGTGGTGGCGCACGCCTTTAATCCCAGCACTCGGGAGGCAGAGGCAGGCGGATCTCTGTGAGTTCGAGGCCAGCCTGGGCTACCAAGTGAGCTCCAGGAAAGGCGCAAAGCTACATAGAGAAACCCTGTCTCGAAAAAAAAAAAAAAAAAAAAAAAAGAGTAATTCTGATTGCAGGTTTGTATTCATTAAGAAGTTAGTCCTGAATTTTCAGGCATGGTAACAGAATATCCTAGACATTTCTTTCTTCTTCTTTGTTTGGCTCTTTGTTGTATTCATTTTCTCTTCTGCACACCATTGTCATTCTGCCTTGTTTTCCCCATCCTGATGTCACATTTCTGGGTTAACATCAGACCTAACAGTAATGTCTTCTCCCCTTCATTGTCCCCTGGCTGCTATGCTGTCCATCATGGCTTCCTTCTACTCTTGGCTGCACTTCAGCATGCAAGTGCATTGTGACTGCCAGAGTTTTGCATATTTCTTAATTCAGTTGGTAGAATTTTAATATTTTGTGTTTTCATGAAAAAGCAATTCAATATAATCTTTCATTTTATATTTATATGTTGTTACTTATTTTCCTATAATTGCTGTGCTCTTTTTTTTTTTCTCCTATGCTTTGGGTCATGAGTAGACTTTTTCAAAATAATTTTAGCCCTGCCACATTGCTTACATTTCTGCTCACAGCAAAACCTCAAATATTTGATGCATGTAAACTGGGCACCAGCAAGTAGATTCTGGGACTCAGACATTGCAGACACAAATTAGGAAGATTTATTGATAAAAGCCAAAGAAAATGAGTTCAAAGAAATACCATGAATGGTCAGGTTACTTTAAGATCAAAGAGTTTTATGATTGGCTGAAAAACAAGTGCTGAGCCAGCTCTAGGTCTGACACCGCAAATGCTTCCCTAGAGATGAGATATGGATAACAAAGAATTAAATAAAAGATATTCTGAACCTTACTTATTACAGAGATGCAAATTAAATAAAAATAGTATAATAAACATTCACTGGACCATTAATGCAATACTAACAATGACAATCGTAACAAAACTGCAACGCTAACTGGTGTCAATAGCACTGAAGAACATGGGCTCTCACGCCTCATTAGTGAAGATGATAGATATTTTTAAGAGTTTAGCATTTTCTTTCTAAGCTAAAATCACACTTCTCACATGACCCAGCATCCATGTTATATATTTATTTTAGAGTAGTGAAACTGCGCATCTCTCAATGCTTCAGCTTGAATGGACATGGAATCGAGCTATGATATTGTTTTTCAGCTAGTGAGTTTCTAGGCAGCATGATAACTTGAGTCTTCATGAAAACAAGTCAACAAAATCAGCTTCAAAAAAGCTCTCTCCAATTGATGTTACAGATCATTACAGCTGCATCACGCCCAGTGATTCTGATAAAGGCTATGTTGTACAGTGACATGAAATCTAACAATGGAGATTCCTAGACCCTTTTCAAATAGATTTTAAGTCTATTCTGTATCTTATGAAAGACCAACACATTAAATATTTAACAAATCAAAAAACTGTAAAAAAAATTTTTTTAGACAAAAATAGAACAACATAAACTACTTGAGTTCGAACTTCCAGTTCTGAAGTCTCTAAAGCCTTCAAACTAGGACTGCTATTCTTACAGATTTCAATCAGGACGCTTTGTTTCTCTTGTTGGTTTTCATTTTTTTACTTATTGCCTTGTTTTCAATCCTAGTCAATCTAAACATATGACATCTAGTATTTCCATTCCCCTCTTATATCTGTCATTGGTCTATGCTTGATTAAATGGCATAAGATGCACACATCATTGTCAGAGATAATACATGATTCAAAATCTGTTTTATAAACTCTCTCCATATACTACTGTTCTCCAAGTTTCTACAAAGTATGACTCTATAGAATAAAATTAAAAAAAAAGTAGAAAGAACAAACATATAGATAGAAGTGAGCTCTCCCTATTCAGCAATAAAGAAAAAAAAAAATAAAAAACTCCTATTACAGATCTTAATATGTTTAGAATCTCGATCAACTGAATATTCAACATATAAGTTGTAATCTCTCATGATTAGTTAGTGACTCATCAACTAAAGTCATCAGTTCTGTTTCTCTAAAGATTCTAACTAATACAGATTTGCGTACCAGGAGTAGTTATTGGTGCTTGGAAGGAAAAATTGCCAAATGTGCAGTTATGTACAATTTTGTAGGCTGTTGGAAATGGTTTGACTGAATTATCATGGACCTAGAAGGAGTATGATTGGAAAAAGTGGTAAGAAATGCATTTGAAGAAGAATTCTGTGGATGTATCTCCTCAAATGGACAAAGAACATGATACTTGTGTCTCATGTAAATATTCATAAAATCCCAGCTTCAGTAGAGAAGCTTTGCTCATTGAGTACACAGATAACCATTCTATAGATAGTCAGTCTCTTTCCCCTATCATTGCCCAATTGTCCCATGAACAAAATGGCTATAGTGCCAATGACAGAGATTATACATGAGAACAGCAACTGAATTCCATTCACCAGAATTAAAATGTTTATGGCTGCTACTGAATGCCTGATCTTCTGGCAGCAGAGACCAACACTGAGCTCCTAATATGGCCCCATTGTAACTAGTCAGAAACCTGCTGGCTGGTTGACAACACTGGGTCACTTTTTTTCTCTGTGTAGCTTTGGTGGCTTTCCTGGAACTCACTCTGTAACCCAGGCTGGCCTTGAACACACAGAAATCTGCCTGCCTCTGCCTCCTGAATTCTGGGATTAAAGGCATGCACCATCACCGCCCACCATTGGATGACTTCTTCCACACAAAGGGCAGTGCATACCCTTTGCTAGAATACTTATTCTCATTATGACTTTGTTCTTCCTGCATGTAAGGCTTTTGCCAAAAATACCATCCATGGACTTTCAGAAAGTTTTATTCACCCTCATCATAAGCCACACAGTATTATTTTAAAATAAAGAACTCAACTCACAGCCAAAGACTTGTGAAAGTAGGCTCATGCTCATGGAATTCACTGGTATTAGCATGTTCCCTGACATTTGAAGTAGCCAGCTTGATACAATGTTAGAATGATTTTTGAAAACATGGTTACAGTGCTAACTGGTAGCGTGGACTGCTGGAGCAATGCTTTCCAGGATGCTCTGAGTGAATTCCAATATATGGTATCATTTCTCCTGTAGCAATGATTCACTAATCCAAGAATCAAGAGGTAGAGGTGGGAATGATATCACTCACCATCACCCCTAGTGACTTTCTATCAAACTTTTGCTTCCCATTCCCATGACCTTATGCTCTGCTGTCCTTGAAGTTTTGGGAACAGAGGATATAGTACTTCAACAGGAAGGCACAACAAACATTCAGTTGAACTGAAAGCTAAGATTTCCTCCATGGCTAGTTTTGGGCCCTGATATCCTCAAGTAAGCAGGCAAAAAAGGAGTCACAGTCTTAGAGAGGAAATTGATAAAGACTTCCAGAAAAAAAGTGGACAGTTCCAGCTAAAGAAAAAATAGGTTTGGAGTGCATCCTTTAGGATATTCTTGCTGATACCATGTTAAGATCACTGGGAATAAAACAACCCAATCCAGGTCCCCTGACAACTGACTTAGAAGCTTCCTACATGAAGCTATGGGTTACCTCAACAGGTAAATATCAGAGACATGCTGAGGTGTTCCCTGAGGAACAATGGAGCAAATACAGAATGTGTAGCAAATGACGGTACTTATAAACATCAGCTAAAGACACATGATTAGTTAGAATAATTAGGGTTCAAAATTCTATTTTGTTAAAAATTGGGATAGTTGTATCATGCCAGGCAGAATTCTGACTTTGTTGCTTTCTTCATTTGAAAATTTAGCATTATATAAAGAGATGTGGTTAGGTTTTAAGTTGTCAAGGTGTAAAATTATGGTGGTCAATCTTGATTTCAAACTTGATTGGATACAGAATCAACTAGGAGATGCACCTGTGGGTAGGACTGTAAAGCTATTTTTTGTAATGAATAACTGAAGAAGGAAGAACCTACCCCACAATAGGAGGCATCTTCCAGAGTTAGGGTAGATACAGGAAGGTTCTATGGATGAACTGCTGCTTGTTGCCCACTGATGGTGAATGCATCTACCTTGCTGTAGATGTTGCTGATGCTATTACTGCCACTTTCCTCCTCCACTGACATTGAAGTCTTACTTCTCTGGCCTTCCAACAGAGGCTGAAGAGCAGTGGCTCCTTAGGGATGCCCCAGGTTTTCAGTATCAAATTGGCAGTGCTGAGGCATATAGCTTTGTGGACTGAACACTGACTGGATTCTCAGCACCCTAAGTGGACATTCTGGACTACCCATTGTGTATTGTGTAAGGCAAGCTTATTCCCTTTTAATACATATTCATTCTATTGATTCTGTTTCTCTAAAGAGCCCTAACACATACCACACTGGATGCCAGTATTTCTACATAGTTTGAGTATTATTTATTTGTAAACATCCTTATTAATACTTGCTTTGTATTTTTGCAGCAACTAACAAATTAACACAAAATCAGTAGCTCTCCATATCACAAAATCAGAGGTCTCCATATTACCTCTTAGTTTTGTCTTCTGAGTTCTGGGTTCGCACAAGGTTAAAATCTTGGTAGTTTCTTATCTGGACTTTTAGCGGAGTGATTTTAGAAAAGTTTTCTTCTAGATTTATTCAGGTTGTTGACACACTCCAGTTCCTTATAATCATCTCTGAATTCCAAATGTCTTAGTCCATTTGGGCTACTGTACTAAATTATCATGATTGAGTTATTAAAACAAGATCTTTTATTTCTCACAGTTTTGAATATTAGAAATAAGGTGCTATCTAACTGGTGCCGGGAGGGAGCCACATTCTCACGTAAAAATGATCACCTTTGCACATTTTTACAAATATCTAGTGGTGAAAAATCATTTCGATAGTCTTTTGCTGTCTGGGAACAAATCCACTTAGTGTCTCATCCATTTGAGTTTGATATAACTGGCCCCTCATGTGTACATTCCAGTGCCACCTCACATTTATCACTCAAACCCAGTTTCTTCGCTGGACCTGAAGTAGCTGCTCTATGAAGGTCTCCTAAAACCATCAATATTGGATAGAAGTCTTTTCATGCTTATTTCTTCTGGCTTCTGATTTTCATAGGCTCATATGAGCAGATTGTATCCACCTAGATAGTTGTTCCAATAGCTCTGTGGTCAGATACATCATAAAATATAATAAAAACATAATATTTCATATTCCCAGATTCATTCCATATCAAAATGTGAGGAAATGACACAGCAGGAAAGGTCTTAGAATTCTTAGAATTCTACATATTACTTAAGAAATAATAGCTGCTTTAGAACATTTGTTAAGTATCATTAATACAACATGGGCTGTCAAAAATTTGTTTCTCCTTTTCAAGTTTTAGTATTGCATAGACATAGCTAATGAGCAAAGTAACTAGAATCTTCCATGGTAGCTTGTAACTGTGTATGGTCAATATCATATTAATGGCAAGATTCTGACTTCCAAATTTTTTTCAAAGAAATTCCTTTGATTAAATCCACATGCATGGAAGTTTCTCTATTAGTAGTGTTTCCCATAATTTCTCAGAGAATGAAAGAGAAAAGACAAAGATATGAGCCTAATGACTCCAGGGTTAAGAAGGAAGTGAGCCACGACCTGTGCCACTACTACCTATCTCTTCTCAGAAATATGAAAATGTAAACTGTCCCAGCTGATACAGAGGAGTGAGTGTGCATTATATTTATTATTCTTTCAGAAACAGCTTAATGGTATCGGTTTCTCTATTTTGAAGAATATGTATCTTCATCTAGTTTACATATTTGACATTTACTTACAGGTAATATTTTATATATAATTATGTAACTTATATTCATTGATACATGGAAATTGTATGTTTTACATATAAATAAATCAACAAAGTACAGCATGTTGATATTTACATAATTTGAAGTAGGGGGATATGTTAGAAATAATCAGTGAAACTATGAAAATATAAAAATAATTTGAACAAAGTTTTTCAGGAAGAAAGAAAAATTCATTATGGTGCGTTTACTCTTCTATATTCTAGACACTTGCTGTAAATTATGCCCACATGCCCACCAGTCATGAGGCAAACAAAGAGACAAATTTTCTGTGACCAAAAGAAACATGTAACAATAGCAACAGCCACCAGAAATAATGCCACTTTTAAATTTTCTTAATCAAATTAGGTTATGTTCTCAAATTTTAAAAGTATCATAAGTGCAGCTCTCACCCTTTGTCAGAGAAGCTTCTCTTTGCAACTGAGACCATTACAGAAAACTACAACTGCTTGTGATGCTGGAATCAACTGTCCAGTCCCAATGGATGTATATCAAAAAATAACCCCCAAACAAAGAAATCAAAAATCTCCTGCACCCAAAGCTGAGGGGACATCACAGAAGAGGGAGCAGAAGGAGTGATTGAAAAAGCCAGAAGACCAGGATATCTGCTGTGAGATCTTGTTTCCTAGAAATGACACAGAAGCTATACTCACAATACCTCAACAATATGCCTGCATAACCAACACCTTAGCTAGTATAACACCAATAGACATGCTAACACAGAAAAAGAAAGCTTATTGGGCCCTACATCTAGACAAAGAACTGCAGGGAGCTAAGGAATGCTGAGAGTAAGAGAAATAGTCTTCTCCATGGAGGACCTCCCTAAGTGGTTATCCAATGTAAAGTGGTCAGCCCTGAAATCATACACAAACAAGCAACACTCAGCAAGTTAAATGTACATATTTATACACTTAAATAAGTGAACTGACATCAATGCTCCTGTGGTCTACACATGCTCTGGTGTCTTACTCTGGACATGTGAGTGGCTTTTGTTGCTTGTAACTTTTGTGAATATTTCATATTACACAATTGCAAATGACAAATACTCAGGTTTTCATCCAGTTTTCAATATCTCATTTGGTAAGCACACTTAATTACGCAGGTGAGGCAAATTTTATGCACCATATCTTCTGAAATAAGGGTATCTAATCACAGGTTATAAAACCAAGGGTGACTAATTAGCCATGCCTAAGAGTTCCTATATCTCTAAGTTCCCACTGGCTCTTATCAACCATTAACTATTAGATTCAAACTATATTTATGTATTTTGCTAATTTTTTGCTTTTATAATTCTCTCTCTCCCTACCTCTATCCCTCCTTTCCTCCCCATCTCTCTCTCATTTCCTGTTACTCCAAACAAATTCACAAACATTTATGTTGAATATCATTCAATATGCTTATTATCAATATGAATTTCTGATGAGAATTACATCATTGCATTGTTTGTCAATTCCTCCATTTGATTTATTGTCATGATTTTCAAGAGTTCATTATAAATTCTAAATTTAATTACTTTTAGACATGTAAATATTGTCTTCCAATATGTGATATCTGTTGTTTTTTCAGTGATGTTTTGACTGAATCAAATCCTTTAATGTCAATAACACATTGTTTCCCATTTTGTAATATAAAGGCATTGTTTCAAACTTCTGGGTTCTGAAGAAATTCTCATGTGTGCACTTCTACTATCTCTAATATCTCTTTATGTGCTATTCTACAGGGCCTTATTTTTCTCTATACTGTTATATAAAGAACTGATTCAAAATTTTTTCTACTTGGAGAGACAGTATCATCAACTGACATGTCTCCATTTATTTCTTCATTTCTTCCATTAAATACAAAGTTCTCTTATTTTAATTTAAGAAAATTTTTATTCATTTTACATACCTACCTCAGATCCCCCACTCATTCCTCCTCCTGTTCCCCTCCAGTATTCCCTGACCCCCAATCCACGCCCCCAATCCTTCATCCAAAAGGGTAAGTGCTCTCATGGGGAGTCAGTAAACCCTGGTACATTCAGTTGAGGAAGAACCAAGCCTCTCCCCACTGCATCAAGATGAGTAAGGCATCTCTAACCATAGCAAATGGTCTCCAAAATGCCAGCTCATTCACCAGGGATAGATCTTGGTTCCACTGCCAGGGGCCCCTCAAACAGACCAAGCTACACAACTGTCTCCCATATGCAGAGGGCCGAGTCCCATCCCATGCATGTTCCACAGCTGTTGGTCTAAAGTTTGTGAGTTCCTATGAGCTTAGTTCAGTTGTTTCTGTAGATTTCCCCATCATGATCGTGGTCCCCCTTGCCTCATGTAATCCCTCTTCCTTCTTTTCAATTGAACTCCTGGCACTCAGACTGGTGCTTGACTGTGGATTTCTGCATCTGCTTCCATCAGTTAATGGATAAAGGCTCTTTAATGACAGTTAAAGTATTTACCAATCTGATTACAGGGATAGGCCAGTTCAAGCACCCTGCCACTACTGATAGTAGTCTCAGGTGGGGTCATCCTTGTGGATTCCTGAGAGTTTCCCTAGCACCAGGTTTCTCCCTAACCCCATAGTGGCTCCCTCTATCAAGATATCTCTTTCATTGCTCTCCCACTCTGTCCTTCACCCAGCCATCTATCCTGTTCACTCATGTTCTCATCCCCCTTTCTATTGCCCACCTGTCCCCAGTTTAGTCATGGAAATCTCATTTATTTCTCCTTCCCAGGGCAACAAATGCATCCTCCTCAGGGTCTTCCTTGTTAACTAGGTTCTCTGGAGGTATGGGATGTAGTCTGATTATCCTTTGATTTACATTCAGTATCCACTTACATGAATACATATCATATTTGTGAATTTGGGTTACCTCACTCAGGATGATATTTTCTAGTTCCACCCATTTGCCTGCAAATGTCATTGTTTTTTACAGCTAAGTAATATTCCATTGTGTATATGTACCACATTTTCTTTATCCATTCTTTGATTGAGGGGCATCTAAGTTGTTTCCAGATTCTGGCTATTATGGATAATGCTGCTATGAACACAGTTTAGCAAGTGTCCTTGTGATATGATTGAGAATCCTTTGGGTATATGCCAAAGAGTAATATAATTGAGTATTGAGGAGGATTGATTCCCAATTTTCTGAGAAACCACCATACTGATTTCCAAAGTGACTGTACAAGTTTGCACTTCCTCCAACAGTGGAGGAGTGTTTCCTTTGCTCCACATCCTCTCCAACATAAGCTGTCATTAGTGTTTTTGAGCTTAGCTATTCTGACAGGTGTAAGATGGTATCTCAGAGTCATTTTGATTTGTAACTCTCTGATGACTAAGGATGTTGAACAATTCCTTAAATGTCTTTTGACCATTTGAGATTCTTCTGTTTAGAATTCTCTGTTTAGCTCTAGGCCAATTTTTAATAGAATCATTCGATATTTTGATGTCTAGTTTCTTGGATTCTTTATATATTTTAGAGATCATCGCTTCGTCAGATGTGGGATTGAAGATATTTTCCCATTCTATAGGCTGTTGTTTTGTCTTATTTACCCTGTCTTTTGCCTTACAAAAGGTTTTCAGTTTCAGCAGGTCTCATTTATTAATTGTTGCTCTCAGTGTTTGTTTTACTCATGTTATATTTATGAAGTGGTTTCCTTTGCCAGTGCTTTTAAGTAAACTTCCTACTTTCTTTTCTATCAGGTTGAATGTAACTGGATTTATGTTGAGGTCTTTGATTCATTGGACTTGAGTTTAGTGCATGGCAATAGATATGGATCTATTTGCAATCTTCTACATGTTGACATTCAGTAATGCCAGCACCATTTGTTGAAGATGCTTTCTTTTTTCCATTGTACAGTTTTGGCTTCTTTGTCAAAAATTAGGTGTTCATAGGTGTACAGATTAATGTCACGGTCTTCAGTTTGATTCCATTAGTCCAGAGGTTGTTTTTTATGTCAATGCCAAGCTGTTTTTATTACTATATCTCTATAGTAGAGATTGAAGTAAGGGATAGTGATGCTTCCAGAAGTCCCTTTATTGCAAATGATTGTTTAGCTAACCTGGGTCTTCTGTTTTTTTCATATGATGTTGCAGGTGGTGTCAGTGACTCCGGTGGTTGTGTTTGGGGCAGAATGGAACTTGTAGATTACAGGGTGCAATGGGTGGTTGGTAGAGTTGCCTGCCCTAGAGAGTCTTTCCTGTTAATGGCTAGTGGGGCTGTGAAGGGAAGAGGAGGTACATTGGATGTGTCCCAGGTTGTAGAGCCTAGAGACTAGGCTGTCCAGCTGGAAGACCACTCACTCACCTCTTGGTCCAATTGGTGCAGGCAGTATCTATGTCTCAGGGTGATGCTGAGGTCATGGGGACTGGGTGGTTTTGGGGGGCAGAGTGGGACTTGTAGGTTCCAGGGTCCAATGGGGGGTAGTAGAACAGCCTGCTCACAGGAACCTTGCCTGTTGGCCAGATAGTATATAAAACATATTTTTATAAAAATTAAATAATAATAAAAAAAAGATAGCTAACAATCTACCTACGTTTAAAAATTGAGCATATACATACTTATAAAGATATTTCAGTAACAACTTATATTACCAATGCTGTGAAAAACCCTACTTCAATATTTGCGAACAATTTTTGAGTTATAAATCTGTGTGATTTATCATAATTCCCCAGGTAATTAGGGATAAAAATCTTTCTTTGCAGTGAAATAGAGATTTCAGACAGATCAATTTATATATAAGAACTTTGTATTTGATCCTGACTCATTGCAGTCCTAGTTGCAGGCTAGCAGATAAGACTCCTTCAGACAGACCTGCCCACCACCATCCCCAGCAGACCCTGTAATCTACAAGCCCTACTCCATCCCCCAAACCCACCCATCCCCTGAGACCTCAGTGGATCCCTGAGACACAGATTTCACCAGTTCTAATTGGACCAAGAGGTGAGTGACTGTTTTCCCAGCTGGTCACCCAAGACTCAAGGCCCTAAGCCCAGGGGCAGAACCAGTGCTGCCCTACCCCAACCCATAACAATCCCAGTTGCAGACCAGCAGGTAAGAATCCTGTGGACAGGCCTGCCCATCACCCCCCCAATCAGACCCTGTAATCTATCCCCTGATACCTAAATGGCTCCCTGAGACACAGATTCCACCAGCTCTGATTGGACCAAGAGTGCCTACTGGACCAAGAGTGGCTCCCTGAGATAAGACACTGCTTGTACTAATTAGAGGAAAGATAGGTAAATACCAGTGCAAGAATACATTCAACAACATAAAAAGCAATATGGCACCACCAGAACCTAGTGTCTACAACAGCAAGACCTGAACATCCCAATGTAGAAAAAAAAAGAAGAAAATGACCTTAAAAATAACTTTATGAAAATGATAGAGTCCCTTAAAGAGGAAATGAAAAATTCCTGTAAAGAAATCAAGGAAAAGACAAACAAAAAATTGGAAGAAATCAATAAATCCCTTAAAGAAAGCCAAGAAAAAGCAATCAAACAGGCGAATAAGTTCAAGACTTGAAAATCGAAATAGAGGCAATAAGGAAAACACAATCTGAGGGAATTATGTAAATGGAAAATCTGGGTAAACAAATGGGAACTACAGATGCAAGCATAACCAACAGAATGCAAGAGATGGAAGAGAGAAGCTCTGACAATGAAGATATGATAGAGGAAATAGATTCATTTGTCAAAGAAAACACTAAAGCCAGCAAAGTCATAACACAAAATGTCCAGGAAATTTGAGACACCATGAAAAGACCAAATCTAAGAATACTAGGTAAGAACAGTAAGAATTCCAGCTCAAAGGCACAAGAATATCATAGATATCAAGATTCAACAATATCATAGAAGAAAACTTTCCCAACCAAAAGAAGGAAATGCCTACAAAGATACAAGAAGCTTACAGAACACCAAATAGACTGGACCAAAAAAAAAGTCCCCTTGCCACATAATAATCAAACCACTAAATATACAGAATAAAGAAAGAATATTAAGATCTGCAAAGGAAAAAGGCCAAGTAACATATAAAGGTAGGCCCATCAAAACAATATCCAACTTCTCAATGGAGACTCTGAAAGCCAGAAGGTCCTGGACATATATTCTGCAGACACTAAGAGACCATGGATGCCAGCCCTGACTACTATACCTAGAAAAACTTTCAATCACCATAGACAGAGAAAACAAGACATTCCATGACAAAACCAGATTTAAACAATGCCTATTCACAAATACAGCCTTAAAGAAAGTACTGGAAGGAAAACTTTAACCCAAGTAAGTTAGCTATACCCATGAAAACACATGCAATAGATAGTCCTACACCAGCAAATCCCAAAGAAGGAAAACACACACATAATACCACCAAAAATAATAGAATTAGTAATTACTTGTTATTAATTAGTAATTACTTGTTAATAATCCATTAACATCAATGAACTCAGTTCACCTATAAAAAGACACAGGCTAAGAGAATGGATATAAAAACAGAAATCAACCTGCTGCATACAAAAAACACACATCAACTTCAAAGACAGATATTACCTCAGAGAAAGGGTTTGCACAAAGACTTTGCAATCAAATGGCCATAAGAAATAAGCTGGTGTAGCTATCTTACTATCTAACAAAATAGACTTCAAACTAAAATTAATCAAAGGAGATTGAGGAGGATATTACATATTCATCTCAGGAAAAAATCCATCTAGTTGAAGTCTCAATTCTGAACATTTATGCCCCCAATACAAGTGCACACACATTTGTAAAAGAAACATTACTAAATCTTAAATTGCAAATCAAACCCCACACACTAACAGTGGGAGACTTCAACACCCCACTCTCATCAGTGGACAGGTCTGCCAAACAGAAAATTAACAGAGAAATAAGAGAAGTAACCATTGTAATGACTCAAATGGACTTAACAGACATTTATAGAACATTCCACTGAAACACAAAAGAATATACCTTCTTCTCAACATTTCATGGAACTTCTCTAAAATTGACTAAGTACTCATTCACAAACCAAATATTAACAGATACAAAAAATTTGAATAACCTCCTGTATTTTATCAGATCACCATGGCTTAAAGTTACAATTCAACAACAACAAAAATTACAGAAAGCCTACAAACTCATGGAAACTAAACATTGCTCAAATGAATCACCACTGGGTCAAGGAAGAAATAAAGAAAGAAATTAAAGACTTCTTAGAATTTAATGAAAATGAATATACAACATAAACAAACTTATGGGACACTATGAAACCCGTACTAAGAGGAAAATTCATAGTACTAAATGCCTATATAAAGAAGTTGGAGAAATCTCACACTAGTGACTTAACAGCACACCTGTAAGCTCTAGAACAAAGGAAGCAAATTCACCCAGAGTAGTAGAAGCTAGAAAATAACCATATTTGAGGCTGAAATCAAAATAGAAACAAAGAGAACAATACAAAGAATCAATAAAATAAAATGTTGGTTCTTTGAGAAAATAAACAAGATAGACAAATCCTTATCCAAATTATCCAAATGGCAGTGAGAAAATATCCAAATTAGCAATATCAGAAACAAAAAGAGAGACATAAAATAAAATAAAAACAGACAAGAAATCCAAAGAATCATCAGGTCATACTTCACAAAATTAAAAAATATATAAGAAATGGACAATTTTCTAGATAAGAACCACATAACAAAATTAAATCAAGATCAGATAAACAATTTAATTAAACCTATAACCTGTAAGAAAGAGGAGTCATTAAAGTCTCCCAACCAAAAAAGGCCCAGGGCCAGATGATTTCAGCACAAAATTCTACCAGAATTTCAAAGCGCTAATAGCAATACTCCTCAAATTGTTCCACATAATAAAAAGGGAAAGAACATTGCCAAACTCTTTTTATGAGGCTACAGTTACCATGATACCCAAACCACTCAAAGATACAACCAAAAAAAGAGAGAGAGAATTACAAATCAATCTCCTTCATGAAAATTGATGCAAAAATACTCAATAAAATACTGGCAGACTGAATCCAAGAACACATAAAATAATCATTTACCATCATCAAATGTGCTTCATCCCAGAGATGCAGGGATTACTCAAATATATGAAAATGTCAATGTAATCTACCATATAAACAAACTAAAAGAAAAAAAAAAACACATGATCATCTCATTAGACACTGAAAAGGCCTTTGACAAAATCCAACACCCCTTCATGATAAAGATCTTGGAAAAATCAGGAATACAAAAAAAAAATAGCTAAACATAATAAAGGGAATTTACAGCAAGGCAACTGCAAACATCAAATTAAATGGAGAGAAACTCAAAATTAATTCCAGTAAAATCAAGAACAAGACAAGGTATCTCCCTTCCTGCCCTCCCACATCATGGGAATAGGAAAGGCAGGGTGCTGGGGAGGCTCTCAAGAATCCACAAGGATGACCCCACCTTGGACTGCTGGCAGTGGTCCAGAAGGTGCCTGGACTGGTCTGGTCTACTCTGTTGACTGGTCTAGTGAATACCCTGTCATCATAGAGCTTTTGTCCAGTGACTGATGGATGCAAATGCAGAGATCCATGGCCAGGCACCAGGCTCAGCTCTGGGAATCCAATCAATGAGAGAGAGGAGGGATTCTGCAGGCAGGGGATATCAAGATCATGATGGGAAGACCCACAGAGATGACCGGCCACACTAGTGGAAGCCCATGAACTGTAGACTAGTGGCTGTGGAGTGTAGAAACTCTCCAGCTCCCGCTAAGCCCCAGCAGTCCCACTTATAAAATAAACACACAGACTCTTATATTATTTAAATTATTTGGCCTAATGGCTCAGGCTTCTACCTATCCAGTTCTTAAATCTTAAATTAACCTGTTTCTATAAATCTATACCTTGCCATATGGCTCATGGCTTACCAGTATCTTACATGTTGGTACTCATTGCTGTAGCTGGCTGGCAGCATCTCCTGACTCAGCATTTCTGTTCCCAGAATTCTCTTCTTTGCTTGTCTGCTATACTTCCTGCCTGGCTACTGGCCAGTCAGCATTTTATATATACAGAGCAATATCCACAGCACTTCCCCTTTTCTTTTTTTTTTTGTTTTCCAAAAAGGAAAGTTTTAACTTTCACATAGTAAAATTATATATAACAAAACAGTTATCAAGCAAGAATTACAGTTACAATATCTAGTCTATTTATAATCTCTAATCTATTTGTATTTGGCAAAATTAAAGAAGATATCCTATCTATCCTATATTTGTGAGTCTAAGGTTTTATATCTAACTTATCTTTTATCATAACTAAGGAAAATTATAACTATCTAGTCTTCAACTACATTAAAGACCTCAAAAGGTTATAATATTACCTGAGAAATGGGAGGACGTAAGCAACTTTTGGGAGTCTTGTGAGAGTAGACAGAGACAGCTGGCAGCCTGGACAATCAGCTAACATTCCTTTGTAAAGTTGGGGCATCTATCTTCAGCCCACAGGCCTAGAGTCTCTCAGTCACTTCTCTCTATGTCCTGTAGAATGTCTGCCAGTTTCCTCTGCAATGTAGGAACCTGAAGGACCATTTTGTCAAGCAAAGTTCAGTGGTCACCTTCCTATGGGTTCTGCAGGTTCAGCCAATCAAGCAGTCCAGGCAAGAACATTTTCTTGACCAAATGGCTATTTTGTCAAGGAGAAGATAAACTTCATATAGAGTGTCTTTGATGCCCACCTCATCTCTGAAGTAAATCAATGCTGCCAGGAGCAGACATGTCTCACTGTCCAGAAAGTCTAAATTTTTTAAAACATTTTAAATGCCATATTCTTAGGTCTTTGAAGTGTTTGAAGATTACCTACCTAATTATATCTATGTATACCTAGAAAACTTAACTAAGATGACTACATGTGTGATTATCATAGATGACTAATTATTAATCTATTTCTTAATTATCCATTACAATTTAATTGAGTTACATAAACATACCTCAAAGAGTGTAGAAATATATATACAGTATAC